>NC_056732.1:907115679-907130679 GCF_019279795.1 Protopterus annectens
CTGAATAGCAGCTCCAGGGTCATATCATTGTCTGTGTGAAGTTTGTATCTTTTTTTCATACCTACATGAGTTTTCCAAATGTTCTGACAAAAAACGAAGTGTCAATATTTATATGTATGCATGGGTCATTGCAATTTTGTCGTTTGCTATTACTTTGATGCTCAATTTAATTGAGGTATATTGGTCAACGTATCTGTTTTGCTATATTTTGTTTTTAAATGTTTTCCAGAACAGTGTAGAATTTAAGGAATGTATTGTGATCTGTACTGTTATGTTTAAGTGTGTTGTGGGGCTGTAGTTTTGCAGCTGCTCTATCTGATCATGATGGTGTGTGAAACTGTGATCATGGAAGAATGCAGTATTTTTTTTAATTATTTATACACTGTTTTGTATTTTCAGAGTTAGTGTATACAAAGTTGTGGAGGTTTGAAGGTGTGACCATCCAGACGGTTAGTGCAGTGTGGCTTATCCTCCTGTAGAAAATACTTTATAAATGTAAATTCATATCCATTGTTTCTGAAGTCACTGTGCTGTTTTCAATGTATTGAGGGCTATATATATATATATATATATATATATATATATATATATATATATATATATATATATATATATCTTTACTTTTATCTTTGAGTCCTAGTTAAAGCTGAAAAGAATCTATGATGACCACTACTTTACTCATTTTACAAGGTAATAAATTTAATTTAAACTTAATTGCTGTTGAACATGGATGCATTGACAGCATGTTTTTCCCTTCTGCTAAGTGTAACTTAGACAATTATGACTAAGTCTCTCATGACCATCTTATTATGTACCATGACATGGATGCCAAGAAACTCACCCTGAGAGCAAAGCTTGGGAGGTGAATCTTGACAATCGTGTCAAGGGCAAATAACAAAGAATTATAATCATAGACCTGATCATAATGCTTTGTACTGCATGCCTCTACTCCATGTAGTGCTGGTTATCAAAAAAAAAAAAAAACGGTAGGAGTACAAAGGGTTTTACTGGCTTTGAAATCCAATAAAGCACTTAGTGAGTGTAGCTAAACAGTGACATACCTCTCAACTTCTTTGTTTAAGAATTCTGGACAAGCCCAAAAATTAATGGGGTAGCAAAGGATCAGAATTTTTAAATATTCCTCTAATTCACTTAAAACATTAATTGAGCAACAGGTTATCCAACAACATGCATTTTTCAAACAGTAAGAAGTATGAAATACTAATGTCTGACATTATTGACTGACGGCGATTCGCTGTTGTTTACCAGAAAAAGAAAAAAACAATATGAGTGACAGGTCAACATAACAAGCAAAATCGGGAACATACTGCATAATTAGGGACATTTGAGAGGTAGAACAGGGAGAAATTAATTGCTTCTCTAGCAGAAGGTAAAATGTTTTTAAAAGCTATAGACACTTTGATCTAGCACTTTCTTTTTAAGTGGGGCAGAGTGAAATTCTAACAGCTTTAAAGAGCTGTTTCAGATTTTTCTGCTGTTCTTTGCCAGCCACCACTTTCTGATATTAGTCTCCATCAGGAGATATGATCTCAACAGTGTTTAGGTTCATAGGTGTGTACTAGGCTAATGACCCCGGAGCCTTTACAAGCCTAGCTCATAGAAGTGCCCTGGCATCGTGCTGCCTGGCATTAGTTCCTAGTGCCTTTATCAAGTAGAGCCACTGTAATGATCCCTGGGGTGAACTTTCTATTTCCCATCTATTCATCAAGATTTCTGTTGAAGAGGGCCAGTGAAGTGCTCTGCTTGACATGTATGAGATGTCTATTCCAGAGCATGGGCAGTCTCTGGGTTATGAACCTGTCCCTCCAGCATTTCTGTTGATTGTGGTAATGAGGTTGAGGTCTCTGGAGCATGTGGTGTGGAGGGATTTATTTAGATGTAGCATTTCTAACAGAGCTGGGGAAGACATGGCTTTGTAAGTCAAACAGAGATTGCCTATTAGTAGATAATATGAAATAGAGTTTTTTGAGTCTGTCTGTGTAGGACATGTGTTTAAGGCCTAGGGTCCTTTTCATAAGGTACTTTTGTGGCTTCTCCAGCTGTTGCAGGTGTCTATTGAGGTACATGCCAAATGGGGCATTATACTCGATGATTGGTCTAATAAGGGAAGAGTAGAGAAAGAGATGATGACCTCTTTCTTCCTGGATGCAAAACCCTTGGTAATGAGATGTGCCACATAGAAGGACTTTCTGACCTCAATGGCAATGTGGTGATCGAAGGAGAAGTTGCTGTCAACCTGTGTCCCCAGATTTCTTATAACACTTTCAGTGTTCAGTGGGCTCCCTTGTAATTAGTGGGAAATGAGTTTTTCCCAAAGTGGATGACGACGCATTTTTTGGCATTAAGCCTAAGGACATGGTTTCAACACCAATCATTGATGTCAATGAGGCCTTTCTGTAGGTTGTCTGCATCACTTGTAGAGTTAATAATGGCTCCCAGCTTGCAGTCATCTGTAAACGTGGTCAGCCACAGTTCCTCTGTGTTGGCCTGGACTTCTGAGAAGTAGATGCCAAACAAGAGAGGACCCAGGACCGATCCCTGTGGGACTCCACTCATGACTGGTCGGCGGTCTGACTTGGAGTCCGCTACTTTCACACTCTGGGTTCTATCTGTGAGTCAGTTTGCAACCCACCTAGTGATACAGGGGTTGATGCCAAGTTTGGTGAGTTTCTCAATATTTCCTGTGTGAGGAATGGTATCAAAGGCCTTGGCCAGATTGAGGTAGGCTGTATAAACTGCCTTACCCTCATCCATGTCCTTAACAAGGTTTTATTAAGCACCCTTAAACACTGTTAACATCTTGTCTTGTGCTAGGGAAGAGATTGACAAATGTATCTTTTTCCTTATTTTGGAGAGTGATTGTGTCATGTCACATGCTATGTGTAATTAAGTAAGATGTTGTTTAGAAACAGGCTGAAGAGTTAAGAATTTGATTACATATGTTGTTACCCCTTATGCTGAACAACTGCCCCCTCCCTCATCCACTGGTAGTCAGGTGAATTTTATGTTTCATTATTAACATAAATGCTACACTGGGGCCCATCTTTCACTGCCATGGAAAATGTAACAGTTTTCTATCTGGAGAGCTCAGTATCATGTGTCAGGGTAAGTTTTGAGTTTTATTATACAACATAATTTGTTTGGCATGGGCAATTCTGGGGTTACTCATGACTGGTTTGGTAAAGATGCCTTTAGTGACACAGGAGACTGTGTGTGTGTGTGTGTGTGTGTGTGTGTGTGTGTGTGTGTGTGTGTGTGTGTGTGTGTGTGTGTGTGTGTGTGTGTGTGTGTGTGTGTGTGTGTGTGTGTGTGTGTGTGTGTGTGTGTATATGTGTGTGTGTATTTAAGCAGAGCATAACCCACAGCCAAACACTGGACATTGGTTTAATATCATGCTTTCAAATTGTAACTGCACAGTAAAACCGTCTCTAATGGAGCACTTTAATTAATAATGTATCTTAATATCACACCGCTGAACTTTGCTGAGGAAAGATCATATGCATATGCTGTCAGTATCATAATAAACAGGGACTTGATTTACCTTTGCTGCTGTACTTTAGTTTTAGATCATTGGAGTGAAGGACAATGGAAAATGTGAGCTTTATGCTTATTTTACACGTTTTCCCGTTCTTCAGGTTTGGGCAACCTCAAAATTAGTATATACAGAGATTTGTAGTATGTGTGCCAAGCTTCTACATCTCCACATCAAGGGATGCAGGGAATCTTGCCTTCCTGCAGGAATGAATGTTTCAGTGTGTATGGCAATGATTTAGTAGCAATCACTTGACAGCATGGTTAGAGTTCATGATAGATATTTTAGTTGCAATTATTCATGTTTCAACTGAGATTTAATTAATTGTAATAAATCAGTTGTATTATTGTTTGTGTAGCTGTTTGTTTTCTTTATTGAACGTTTTTTTTTTTTTTTGCTTTGTAATGTATGTCCCCTTATTTTAAATTGTATTATTGGGATTTTGCATTATTTTACGTTTGTTTTAATAGCTTTCCCTGTCTACTGTGGGAGCTGTGTACCTTAATGTCCCCAGTTAAGTACTGTTGTATTTGTTTTATTTTTTAAGCAGTGTTTTAAATAAAGAGGGAGGGTAACAAAGATTATTTGCACCTACATATCTCTCTCTTTATATATCTATATCAATATCTATACTTTTTTATTTTCTTTACTTTTGCTAATCATTTTTGATGAAATGTCCATAGTCCCAAATTAAAAGTAGGATATTCATTTGTACAATGCTTAAAGAATTTTACAGTGGAGCTATAATTTATTTGCTGCAGATAGTCTGTGTAGCCATTTGTACTTAATTGAATTATACCAATATATTGTTTCACATTATATTTATATCACAAAGAAATTATGTGTGCTACTAAATACCAACACAGAACAAAGAACAGAGGATTATGATTGATTACTTTGATGTGTTTTCAGGGCTGTATTTTTTTGCACTGCAGAAGAGATAAGCCAGCCTTAATATACTACAAAAAACAAAGAAAAAAATGTCCATACCAAAGCTAGCTAAAAATATCACAGTTGTAGTTTTCACTTGTATGTCACGAACTGAGTGAGGACATTTTTTTTAAATAAAGTAAGTATTTTTTTTCTGTTTCAGTTGACTTTGAGTATTAGGTTGTTGTTTGCTATTGAGTTTGTTTAGATTTGTCAGGCGGCAATAATGGAGTCAGTTAGTGGTAATATTTTCTTCAATGTATTGTGGTTTGTATGGCAGTGAAATGGCTCTGTATGCTGCTGATCAGGTTTAGATTTTTGTTTTTAATGGATACTCTAACCTTTGGCCAAGGACAGTGATATTCATGGGTGATACATTTTGTCTCTAAACAAAACAATTAAAATGAAGGATGAGATTTAGAGAGAGAAGGGACTGAGATCATTGGATCATGCAAAATGAGATTCAGACACGGATTTAACCGCAGTGAGCAAGACTTCATTACTGGCTAATTTGCGCGCTTCTGAATCACACTGTGTTTCCATTCATGCTAAAAGTACTTTGTGGCAGTAATTTCCTTTGACAGACAGTGCATCACGTTGGCAAAGTCAGCATACCCCCGAACTGTCTATACAATTGTGGAATGTCTCTGATATTGCCTCATGTATTTTCTTTGTCACTTAAAAGTTTAGACAGTCTGGTAAATCACAAAACCTAGCTTCAGTCAGTAATATCAGATAGTAGATTTTTATACTGTTGTTTAGAAAACTCATGTTGATGCAACATCCGTTGCTCTATTTACTTTTTAAGTGAATTAGGGAAACATTTAAAAATGTTCCCCTGACTGTGAACATATTCATTCCCGCATTAGTTTTGGCTTTGCCCAGAATTGTAGGGAAAATGGCACTGAGAGATACATCAGGCTGCACACACACACACACACACACACACACACACACACACACACACACACACACACACACACACACACACACACACAGCCAATCAACATCACCCCTTCCCCACACTCACATACTCAATTGAACTCACTGGCACACTCACCCATTCACCTGCACACACATCCACTGTACCTGTCACATTCCTACCCCCCAGAACTGTGAACATCCAGACAGAAACAGACAGACAAAGGCATACACAGGTACACAGAGATGTACACAGGCACACACATACACAGACACACTCGCGTGCACACACACACACACACACACACACACACACACACACACACACACACACACACATGCATGCAGGTGTGTGCACATATGCACTGTCACACCCCTCTCACTACATGTCCACTGACCTTTGCTAAACTTAACTGCAATGTATCTTCTCCCATTGGCTACAATGGTGAGTGCTGCCTTTTTGCTGAGTTAATTTTCTGAGCTGTAATCATTAATTTAAGTAGCTGAGCAATTTATTGAATTGCTCTGCAGTATAAATACATATAATCAGGTATTTTCAGGGACAAACTAATTAGCATTAGCTGCTCACCTGGGTTGTCTCATTACCCTTTAAGATGGCCAGCAGGACCACCATCCTTGCTAATACTTCCCACTCATTAAAAAACACTACAGCAGGGTGATTTCTGAATCTGAAAGGTATACCACTCTGGATTTGCCATGCCTTCATGCATTCAGGCCCATCCTGCTTACTCCAGGATTAAATTTGTGGCCATCCATCCAATCATTATGAAAGAACTTAAAGGAGGCCAGTGAAAATTAAGATGTTTTACAGGCACGGAAACTTGTTCCATAGGTTGAAGATTCTTTGGATGAGGAACCTATCTGTCCAAGAGGTCTTGTTTATGTTCATGGTTTTTGAAGTCAATATTTTTAGTAGTACTTGTGTTTATGAGGTAGAGAAGGTCTAGTAGGACAGGATCTTTCATAGCCCAGAAGATGAGGCAGAGAGTAATATGTGGTAGCCAGTGTAAGAAAGAGAAGGCCAGAGGGGTGTAGTCCCTCTAGCTAGCTAAGGAAACATAATCTTTTGTGTCTGTAGTCAGAAGATGTGGTCTTTCTAGCTGGACAAGGTGCTGTACATTCCAAATGGTGTATTGTATTCTATGACTGGCCTGATGTTGGAAGAAACGAGGGAGTTTAAAACATCTCTACATCTGGAATAAGTACTCCTGATAATTAATTGGGAAAGGTAGAAAGATTTCCTGGCTATAATTTAATGCAAAATAATTGAAGGCTAGCTCAGTGTCAATTATGGTATCTACATCTCTAATAATTAAGTCAATTTAAAGGGTATTCCAATTATGTTGAGATCGGTTTTCCCAAAACAACTGCACTACATTTTTTGGTATTAAGCTGGATACTGTGTTCAGTACTCCAAGTATTGGTTCTGGCAAGTATGTCCTAGAGGATATAAGCATCTCTGGGCAGTCAATAATAACACTCAGTTTGCTATCAACAGAAAACTTTATTAGTCATAGACCTTTGACATCTGCTTTGATATTAGAGTAGATGTCAAATTGGGGTGGCCCTAGGATAGAACTATGAGGAACACCACACATTATATGTCTTTTAGAGGTGGAGGTACTACCACTTTTTACTTTGTGCATTTGATCAGATAGCCGGTTTACAACCCAGTAGATGATACAGTGTTTTATGTTTAGACTATGAGTTTGTCAGTAATATCAGCACTGGGAATTACATTGAAGGCTTTAGCCAGGTCCAGAGAAGCAGTCCGGACAAAATTCCGTTTGTTGATGGCATCCATTATATTTTCAGAGGCATTAACCTGATTAAGAAGACAATACCTACATTTCAGAAAACCAAACTGATTAATGTTGAGGGTTTGAAAGTCAACAGTTTCATTATTTATGATGCTATCCCAGGTACATTCCACAATTTTAAAGATGATGTTGTTGAAGCTAATACGATAATAGTTGCCAGTGTCTGTGGTGGAGCCACCCTGGTGGACTAGTCCATGATGGCTATTCTCCAGAGGTGAGGTACATACCATTTGGAAATACTAAGGTTGAAAAGGTGTAAGAAGGGTTCAGCAATGGCACACTTTGTATTAACTAGGAAATAATCAGGTATACTGTGTGGGCCCAAGGAGCTATTGTTTTTAGTTTTGGATATAACTTGAATTATAAGTGATTTTGTGTGGATGGCCATTTTGTGATTCAAAGGAGGGACCCTTGAGATAAGAGTGAGGGTTGACACTGGAACTGAAGTTGCCGCCTGAGAAATTAGCTATTTCTTCAATATCAGAATGGGTTGTATCGTTGAAATGGAGCTTGGTGCAGTGTTAGGTGTTACTTCTAATATTCTTTGTATAGCTTAAAAAGGCTATACTGTTATCTTTGGTATAGGTAGTTACTTTCAGTACTTATTGCACCTCATTCTTCTTAGTGGTTTACTTGAGTTCTAGGCTGACCACCTGCCTAAATAACTTCTTATGTTGGCGGTGGTGGTGGTGATGGGGGTGGGGGATCTTTGCTATGAATTAGGTGTTTTTTATATTATTGTTATTATTATTATTATCATTATTATAGATTTAGTGTATTGAGTTCCAAGATAGGGTTTATTTTTAAATTTCCAGTTATATGTAATTGCATGATGTTCTCTATATTAGTTTTGATGGGCATAGAGTTGGCAGTATATTTAAGATCTGTAGTGTCTGGGTCATCAGATTGGGGTGCTTCTGAATGTTTTTAGGCCCAAAGACAGAGATAATAGGTTGGGCATGGAATAATCTCTACATATGGTAGTTACTGGACATGGTAGTATTATTTTCTTTACCCCTCTCCCTGCCAAGGCAAGAGGCAAGAGACAATTCTAAGGCCATCATCCAGTGAGACATAATTTCTGCAATCATCTGCCCCCCAGGAGCTTTCACAGGATGCTGTAGATGTCAGTCTTTTGGGGAGGAGCATGTGAGCTTCCACACAAAACTGTCCCACTGACCTATACAGCTACGCCATGGCAGCAGGTCCCTCTGGCCAGGACTTCATGGTCAGTACCACTGGATGTAACCCAAGTGACAAGACAAGCCACCTCCCACACTGCAGGGGAGGCAAGCTGTACATCTCTCACTCCCATTCTCTGACCCCACTCCTTCCAAGCCCCATACCTATTGGCTGAAAGCAGGTTATTTGGGTCACGGTTAAAGCTCTATCCCTCTGCTTCATGGTAGTGAGATCAGAATTGTACTAGTTTTGTGGCAGGAGATAACAGTTTGGTGATCAAATTTGATTAAGGTGGGCATGACTGTAGCATGTGTGCCGGTAGAGGCAATATTTGTAAGGACAAGGTCAAGTACGTTGTCAGCTCTGGTGACTGTATGATCTAGGAAACTAGTACCTATAAAATCAAGGAACACCTGGACTCATGTATTGCTTGTTATATAAAAGTTCCTGTTACTAGCTGGATAGATAAATGTACACAGGATTAGTATAGCTGGATTAATGGGTAAAGAATTCAGCTTACTAAGATAGTTACAGTGGTCATCAGAAAGCACTGATCATGGGCTATAGTCTGCCATAAAGAGTCCATTTTCCTCCAGGTAAGTATAGATACTCCCACTGCCACTCTCAAATTGCCGAATGAGTGATCGGCACAATGCCCTAGTATGGAGAGAATGCTATCAGTACAATGAAACCAGATAGGCACAATGCCATATTATGGGGAGAGTGCTATCAGTATAATGAAACCAGATAGGCACAATGCCCTGGTATGGAGAGAGTGCTATCAGTATGATGAAACCAGATAGGCACAATGCCCTAATATGAGGAGAGTGCTATCAGCATGATGAAACCAGATAGGCACAATGCCCTAATATGAGGAGAGTGCTATCAGCATGATGAAACCAGATAGGCACAATGCCCTAATCTGAGGAGAGTGCTATCAGCATGATGAAACCAGATAGGCACATTGCCCTAATATGAGGAGAGTGCTATCAGTATGATGAAACCAGAATGGCACAATGCCCTAGTATGGAGAGAGTGCTCTCAGTATGATGATACCAAGTTTAACTAACTACACATATATATTTATGAATGTCTTTGAGTGTCAGGAAGCTTCAGGTCTGGACTAGTATTGAGCAATTCAATTCATATCAGAATGTCCAGGAGATGGACTTTGCCTAAAAAGGCACTATGGAAGCCAAAAACAGTCTTAGTTAATATGCATAAGACAAGAGAAGAGAGATAAAGAGATTCGAGCCATCCCTGGTGAAACAAGCTGATCTGTTGGTCCATGCCTCCCATGCTGACGTGTATTAGATTTCCTTGGAGTGACAACAGTTAGCCAATTGATGAAGGCAATTGTTTTGTTTTATTTTATTTTGGAATTGTGGTTTTATTCTAGGAAATGGCAGGATACTACTCAGGGAAGGTATCCTTCCTGCTCTGGAGACATGGATGGTAACCTGAACAACATGTGTCTGCACCTAGAGTAGAGCATCTGCTGTGGGCAGCTCTGAGTCATACACGCTGTCAGCTCATACATCTGCTGAGAGAATATAAAAATAATGGAGGACATAGAACAAAATCAGGGGCATTTTTAATATTACTTTTAATTCATATAAAACATTAATGGAACAACAGGTTTTGCACCAGCATGTGTTTTCTGAACAATAAGGCATATGAAACTATAATGTCTGGCTTTACTGACTGACTGTAATCATGAGCGAGTTACCATACAATCAAGCATTTTGTAAGGGTCAGGGCAAAAATATAAGACAAAATCAGGGATGCTCTGCAACTTCATTCGTGCCATTAAAAATTCATTCCTGTCACTAAAAATAAATGAGATGAAAATGAATATAATTCATAATGTAACTCAGCATAAATTCCTAGGAATAACACTCGACCCTCTACTTAACTTTAACATTCATGCAGACAATATCACTACCAATGCCTTATCTCAGCTAAAATTATGTTATTACATCTCACAACATCTGTCCCATCTACTCATATACCCATAGTGAAAAATGTACTAAACCCTAAAATTAAATATACTCTCCCCTTGTTTACACTTTACTCATCTCATAACACACAATTCTGTAAATGGCTGAAAATAAAATATCCAGATTTGCTCTACTAGCTGACCTGAATTATCATAATTGCATCCTGACAGAAAAGTACCCAGGTTCACAATTACTTATAAAGCCATACTATCTAGTGGATACCCTGATTTACAAAATGTTAGTAACTGGCTTCAACCATCTCCTTAAAAATTATTTCAAATCAAAGATCAAAACTACTGTCTTAAAACAGATGGGAAGATTCTACAACACTTGTGTGACCTAGATTTAAACCTGAGAATTGGGAAGGAGCATTCTCTGTCAGACTAGTTTCTCCAAGTCTTTGAGTTTCTAATTCCACGATGGGAATGGACCCCATTCCTTAATCAAAGTATGATTAAATTTCATGAAATTAGTATTGTTTCAATCTTTGATGTTAGCCAAAAGTGCTGTTCACAGCACCCACAATGTGCCCAGTAATGACTCTTTCTGCAATTCGTATGGAGTTACATGTATTGGTAATGTATATAAGTACAGTTGTAAATTGTTTTTATAAGACCCGTTGCTCCTGCTACTACTGGAACTGTGTGGGTATCCTTCTTCCACACTGCCCTTATTTCTGCCTGCAAATCTTGCTATTTTATGAGTTTGTGTCTCACTCTGTATGTAAGACACTGTAATCACTGGGTGTGCCAGTTTCAATGATCAATGCTGCTTTTGTCTTCTTTTCATGGACTATTATGTCTGGTTTTCTTGCATCTATTTTGTGAGCTGTTGGTAATGGATGATCCCACATGATATAAACTTCATCATTCTCAATAATGCTTAGTGACTCATGTTTCCAATGCTTCTCAGCTACTTCAATATAGTAATGTTTGCACAATCCACAGTGTAGCTGTCTTGCCGCATTATTATACCTTTCATTATATAGGCCCTCTGGCATTGGTGTATCTCACCTGGCAAGAAGATGTGTGACTGTTTCCAGTTCTGTTTTACAGAATCTGTATTTTTTTGTTTTTCCTACATGTTCAATGGAATTTGTAAACCAACATGTACATCGTCCACTATCCTGGGCTGCCAATATTAACCTTTCATCTTTTGGCTTAAAGTCACCTCTCTTAACCATTCCTCTGTCAGAGCCAGATCAACGTGAGGTTTTCCATGAGTTTTCTGCACTTACAACTATATTTATGCCTTTTACACATTTCTTGCCATCTCATATGATCCTTCTCCTTATATTCTTTCTTTTGTTTTTTTGGCACATTCAGTTGCTGCCTGATTTTTGTCTACGTACGGTTTGGTTTCCATTCTCGCTTGACATCAATATGCTTCTGCTAAAGTAAGCAAGGAAGTAATCTTTGATTTGTTCTCTTCATGTTTTAAAACTTTCACTATGTTTGGACCTGGTGAGATCAGCAGATATGTTTGCAGTCCTGCAATTGCAGAGCTTATACAAGTAATCAGTTTTGAGGAGGCCCATGCTTCCTTCAGAATGAGGAATCTTGATACACTGAATTTTAGATATCAATTGATAAGCATGAAACATTTTTCTTGTTTTCCTGTCCAACTGATCCAATACCTTTCAGGGCCAGTCAATCACACCAAAACTATAAGAAAGAACAGGAAGAGCAAATTGGTTTATAGCTTGGACTTTGTTCATAGATGTCAAGAATATTTTCAGTGTTAATTTTAGTCTTCTAAAATATTCCTTACCAAGTTTTATTTTCAGAAAACAAAACTGACTTGTAACCTAAAGATATGCTGTGAAAATCCGAACTAAAATACAACAACCACAGCACTGCAGGACTGAAGCCAATAAAGGTCTGTACCCTTGCCACCAAGCAAAAATTGCACCAAAGGTGTAAGAACAGATGTTTTAATTCTACAAATTGAACGGTTCCACAAAATGATTAAGCACTTTTGTTTCACGATGGAAACTTCCTCAGAATAAATACATTACATACAATCTCACTTTAAATACCCACCACTCCATTCTGATTGGTTAGGGAAACGCCTCATTACAAAATGCACAGCCATTGAGGAAAATGCAGTTTAAAATGCAATTTGAAAACATAACTAATGGGCAAATAATAAAAAATATATTACCCAAACATATAAACACCAAAAAAAGTTGTCCTACAACATTTGATGTAAAAATGGATTCACTATACAATCTCGAAATACTGAAATGTTGAATTTCAGTATTTCAAGACTGAATAGTCGAAAAACCACATACACGAAAACCCACAATCACAAATAATACAATTGCGACCATTCACACACACACACACACACACACACACACACACACACACACACACACACACACACACACACACACACACACACACAAACCAAGACATAATCACACACACATACACCTACCTAACTAAACAAACATAACAACACACACAAACACACTTAACCTACCTATAAGCAGGGGGGCAAGCTCCCCTGCACCTCCCACACCCCCCTACTTATATATTCTAACTCCGAGGTCGCACTAAACACACAAACATGCAAAACACACCACCACACACACTCACACACACTAAAATCCCTACCCATTATCCTCAAGCACACAACACTTACCTGAAACCCCAGATAAATCCACAAGTCGCACCACAAGTCACGAACACGACATCACGATAGCGGCGGATTTGACATTTGCGGATTCGGCATAGTGTAGTTTCGGTTAATTTCACTTTCCACTATTTGGTCTCGACGTACTGAATTTCAACATTTCAGTACGTCGAGATTGTCTAGTGTATCCATAAAAATATATGCTATCTAAAAAATGTATCTTATATAAAAATGTATATATTGTAGAGTTATAATTTATTGGCTCTCATCTTTATGCAGGAACTATGAAAATATAATCATTCAAACCAGGACTTATGCAGGCATCATAACTCAATTGCCATATCACTTCACAGTATTCTAGTTTTGTTTCCCAGTCCCATCCCCGTTCAAGGGGTTTAACTTGTTCTGGCACTCAGAATTAAAATTTTGCTTCCAGGCAAGCATTACTATGTCTGTACAGGGCATTTGTATCCTTCCCCTTATTCATATCATATACATGTTCATATATTCTCTGCTTTAAACATCATTCAGTTTTGCCAATGTAAAATGCATGACGTGGTACAGACCGCATTGTATATCACACCCTTAGAAAAACAATTGTAGTGTCCATCAGTGGGAATGTATCTGTTTAGACTAGGCAAATATAATTTGGTGGCTTTAACAACCATACAACACTGGGAACAACTGCCATAGCTAAAAGTTACCTTATTAACCCTTGTGTCTAAATCATTGTAATGCGCTGCACTTTCAAATACATTTTTAAAATGAGTTCCTCTTCTAAAACTAACTTTAAGGTAATTGTTAAACACTCTGTGGGTACTGGGCATAATAACAAACATATTCCAATATTTGGTAATAATTTGTCTTATCTGGGGTGAGTCATGGTTATACTTAGTTACAAAATAAATATCAGAATTCCTAATTGAACCCCCTACCCCACCCTCATTTTGTGGAACCATTTGATTTGTGGAATTAAAATGTTTGTTCTTACACCTTTGGTATAATTTTTGCTTGTTGACAAGTGTACAGACCTTTATTGGCTTCAGTCCTGCAGTACTGTGGTTGTTGAACAAATACAAATAAAACTTAAATACAAGTTATATTGTTTATCCTTCATCAGTTCCCAAATATTTATACATTCCCTCTTTCTGAAGTTCCTTTGTATCATATTCCTGTCCCAGACTGATATTTTCTTTATACTGTAGCTTTCCTGCTTTAAATGTTACTTTTGCACATTTATCAAGACCAAATGACATTCTTATATCATCTGAGAAAAGTTTTGACTACTTCCAGTTGTGCTTTCAGCTCCTTATATGATGAACTACACAATTTTAAATCATTTACAAAAAGAAGATGAGAAGTCTTTACACTTTGTTGTTTTATGGGAGTCAAATTGTAATCATGACCTAATCTGTTAACTAGAAAGCTTAATGGGTTAAGGGCAAGACAAAAGAGCAACAGTGACAAAGAACAACCTTGGAATGTTCCCCTTTGAATTTTGATCCCTGGGATAAAAATTAAGCAATAACCGATGACGTGGTGTGGTATATTGAAGATTTACCCATGGTTGGTGTGGTTTAATCATGAGGGCGAAGCCTGAGTGATTAAATAAAGCCAACCGTGGATACATTTCGATATACCACAACCATGGAGTCGGTTATTGCTATTATACAAAGACATTATTTAAGAAAAAAAATACTTACTTTTCTTAAATAATGACTTTGTATAACAGCACATTACTGTTCGTCTGCTGGTGGTAGTATATTGCTTCCTTTTGTTGATGTACTGCACATGTGTATGGGACTTGCATTCCTACGCATACCCAGTACATCAATGCTTTGAAACAGAAGCAACAGAGAAAAGAAAGTCTCCGTTGCTCCGTTTTTTTTTTTATTTTTTATTTATTTAAAAAAAAAAGGTTTTGGATGCTTTA
>NC_056732.1:907135679-907288179 GCF_019279795.1 Protopterus annectens
ATGACGACACATTTTTTGGCATTGAGCTTAAGGCCATGATTCTGACACCAGTCACTGGTCTCAGTGAGGCCTTTCTTCAGGATGTCAACATCACTTGGGGAGTTAATAATACCTCCCAACTTGCAATTGTCTGTGAACTTTGTCAGCCAGAGTCCCTTCGTGTTGGCATGGACTTCAGAGAAGTTGATGCCAAACAGGAAAGAACCCAGGACTGAACTCTCTGGGACTCCACTCATGACTGTTCAGCAGTCTGACTTGGAGTCAGCTACTTTCACACTGTGGGTTCTATCTGTGAGCCAGTTTGAAACCCACCTAATGATATAGGGGTCGATCCCTAGCTTAGTGAGTTTTCTATGATTCCTGAGTGTGGAATGGTATCAAAGGCCTTGGCCAGATCAAGGTAGGCTGTATGAACCACCTTGCCCTCATCCACAACTCTGGTGACTAACTCAAAGAAGATGACTAGGTTGAGCAGGCATGATCTACCCTTCACAAAACCAAACTGTGGGGAATCCAGAGTTTGGAGATTCCCCGTATCCTTGTTTATTAGGTCCATGATGATGCGTTCCATAGCTTTGCATATCAAACTCTTCAGGCTAATGGGGTGATAGTTCCCAGGGTCTGTAGTCACTCCTCCTTTGTGGAGAGGGATGACTGTAGCAGCGTACCATTACTCCTCCTTTGTGGAGAGGGATGACTGTAGCAGTGTGCCATTCAGTAGGGACAAAGCCTGAGATGAGGTTGTGATTGAACAGGGCACACAGGTCTGGTGCCAGTTTACTCTGTAGTTCATGTAGAACACAGTCGGGGATATTGTCAGGTCCCATAGAAGCTGTATTCTTGGCTTTGGACAGTGCTATTTTAACCTGTGCAGCAGTAACACTGGGTGTCTGGTAATCTACTGGTGTTGTGATTGGTCCTTTGTAGGAGGAGAGAGGGGTAAAGTTGGCACTGAATCTGTCGGCCAGTATATTGGCAATATCTGTTGGCTCGGTATAGGAGGTACCATTTTGCAGTAGCTCAGAACAAATCTGGATATTGCTGTGGAGATTCTTTACAAAACTATAAAAGGCCTTGTGGTTGGCTTTACTATCTGCTGCAATTCTGTTTTCATAGCTAGCTTTAGAGGATTTGATGAGGGATCTCAACTTTTTGTTGAGGCTGATAAGGGAGTTTTTCCAGTCTTGGGACTTCACCTTATTCCGCATCTGTTTCTTCTTTCTGTTGTACAGTTTGTTTATGGCAGGGACCACCAGATTGTCTTCCTTTTTTTGGAGGAGAGCGTCTTGGTTCTATTGGGCATGGTGAGATCCATGCATTTGTGTACATGTTCATACAGTGCATCGGCGTATGATTCGGCAGTCATGCAATTATTCTCCATTTGCATGGGTGCTGTGAAGTTAGCCACCTCTATTTTTAGCAGCCCAAAGTTAGCTTTGGAGAAATTTTTCATGGTGGTTACCTTTGTGGGGGGTGGAGGGGGTGGGAGGGATGTGGATTTCCAAGGTGATTAGTATTTACTGTTAACATGCTTGACCTGTTATCCTCCCCTTCCAAAATAACTACACCATAATTTAATGCAACATAATCAGTTTATTCATCTGCATTTATTATTCATATGTTGCCAAGTGCAGTGAGGTTCAACTTAAATGATTTCTTTTATTGATCTTGTTCTACATTATCATTCTTTATCCTTGATGTTCTTCTGTCTTACATGACTATTTACTTTGCCCATAGACTTCTGCTGTTTGGCTAAAGGAGCCAAGATTGACTTGCAGTATTACAGTTGGGCTACCACAGTCTTACAATTTATCCTAGCCAATCATATTCTCCATAATTTGGATTTGCAAATTATCTGCAGGACACCAAGTATGACAGATATGTCTATCAGCTTTCATATTCAGTGAGCACTTCCTCCTTAACTCACTCTGATTCCTATGAGAATATCCTAACTATTGCCCAACCCACTGAAATTCCAGTGGAAGTGTTGCAAACTGCTTTTAAGACCACTGGCTTTATGGGGCATCTCTCGCCTACTTCATTCACGTTATTTCAACAATTTGCCTTAATTTTCATATTAGTCTATATTCCATCAGAAATATCCCACACTGGACTTCATCAACCTTACATTTACTAATTCACCATAATTTCTCATACCAGTTCATGTTCAGCTAACTCCTTACCTTGAGACATTTGGCCCTGTCTACAGGAGCAGTCTAACCTAGAGTTTGGATTTTGCCCACCTGACTATCTTCAATACTTGTACATGAATGATGGCATAGTGCTCCTTTCCTTATACCCATTCTTGCTATTAGGAAGGAAGAACCCTCTTTCAAAATATACCTGCCACTTATATTTCACTTACCTCTAGCTTGTTTTTCTTACTCAGTGGAAACAGTAGAACCAGCAGATTATCAGTCCACGCCAAAAAAGTTTTTTCAAAACCGTTTATTAAGGGCTTTCATCAGCAACGTCACCTGACTTCTTCAGAATGAGGAAGAATTGTGAAAAAGTCAGGTGACGGTGCTGATAAAAGCGCTTAATAAACGGTTTTGAAAAAACTTTTTTGGCATGGACTGATACTTTGCTAGTTCTACTGTTTCCACTTGGCTTGGTTTCTTTGTGGTTCTGAGTTCATGTTGTTTTTCTTTCTCCTTATTTTCTTTCTTTCTTTTTTATACCTTAAGGAAACCCTGTAGGTTAATCTGAATGTGCGCATTAAAGAAATCTAACACTACATCTGTGAGGAGTGCCACATCCAGTCTATGCCCTTTGTCCTCATATTGTAGTGACTATGGTGGTATAGTCACAAAAAAACAGCCCAGCAGTACAAATGAATAACCAAAAGGAGAATCTGCTAGTCACAACAGCCTGTATTCATGAATGGAAGACCAGAGAATTATTATTTAAACTTTTTATTAAAAACAAAAAAACAGATTGAGCGCTTTCGTCCTTCCAAATTAGGATTTCTTCAGAACAGAAAGACCACTTTTTAATTCAACATTTAAATTAAAAAAAATTAACACAGTGTACAAACAATCCTATCAAGACTGACATTAATAATTTGGTTGACTGATAATTTCTCAGTTAGCAGTGTTTTAAAGTTGAGGGCAGCTAAATTATAATGCCCTAAATGTTTCACAGAATTTTTAATAATGTTTTTTAACTTAATATTTAAATGTTTTCATCAATATGATATTCATTCAATACATATGCATTAAACAGAGGGATATTTTATTTCAGATTAATATGAATTTGTATTTATATTCATTTATAATACTATTTTATAACTTATTTCTTAATTTTAGTACCATTTACTGTAGTAGAGTGCAATTTAATTAATGCATGTATCTGGCACCTGTAAGGTATTTTATTGAGACTCCTTATTTATTATTCATTCATCTATTCATGTATTTGCATGAATATTCATTAAGTCTATAGTGTCAATTTTTAATTAAAAAAAAGAGAGTGATGGATGGGCATTAAAAATTGAC
Source organism: Protopterus annectens (assembly GCF_019279795.1). Lineage (NCBI taxonomy): Eukaryota > Metazoa > Chordata > Ceratodontiformes > Protopteridae > Protopterus > Protopterus annectens. The sequence continues at coordinate 907,139,174 of NC_056732.1, forward strand.
ACTATAGAGTGTCCAGCAAGTTCTGTTAGAGTCACAAATAAGTTTCAGATCCATGGAATGCATAACCTTCATATATTTTTTCTAGCAAATATGTAACAGTTTCATCAGGGCTGGATCAGAGAATGCCTCATAGGTTAGACATAATTCCCCTCTCAATAAGCGATATGTGATGGAGTAAAGGGTTAGGGCCTTTAGTCTGTCTGCATAAGACATGTATCCTACTCTCTGTATTTTTTTTTTTGTTAGTGAGAAACCTCTGGGGCCACTACAATTAGTGTAAGTGCTTGGTCAGGTACATGCAGAAGGGAGCATTGTACTCGATTATGGGCCTGATGAGGGCTGAGTACAATGGCACTATGGCTTCCTTAGATCTCAACGCTATGCCTTTACTTACAAGTTGAGCCACACAGAAGGATTTCCTCACTACCATAGTTACCTGGTAGTCAAAGTTTTGGTTACTATCTGTCTGTGTTCCTAGGTCTGTTACCACTGGGTCCACTTTTAATGGTATGCTATCAGTATTATAATTTTCAAGGATATCTGATTTATGATTATACATTTTTTAACATTTAGTTTCAGACCATGGTTTTTGGCTAGTAGTGTCAGTAACAAGTCTGTGGCACTGTCATAGGGAAAAAAAAATATGTATGGTACCAGCAACTCTAGTTTGATTAGTGGCTTAGGAGCTTGACAGCACAGCCTGGAAGGATGGATGTTCCCATCCGCAGTAGCGGGCTATGTACACAGATGCACCATCACTAATTATACCTGACAGAGGCTAGAGATTCACACTGGGCATTGTACTATGTAGGATGGGGGGCAAGGCTCTGGTGAGAGGGACATCAAGATTTGAATAATGTACTGTGGAACCCATTGTGGATGGGACAAGTGTGTGTGTAAGGGACAGATTATTAGGTAATCTTCTCACCAGCCCCAAACATAGGCAAGGTTCAGCCTCGAGGGGGTTAAAATGTTGAAACCCTGGTAAGCATAGCTTGAAATGAGTGTCAGTATGGGTCTTTGGGGGAGGGGGCAAGTTCAGCTTTCTACATTTATTTTGTAATAGAGATTTTGATTTTAACATTTTCCCATTTTGACATTTTGAAATTTCAGCATATTTTATTCAGTATTATGGTTTTAGTATATTGTGTGCATATGTGTGTGTGTGTGTGTGTGTGTGTGTGTGTGTGTGTGTGTGTGTATATATATATATATATATATATATATATATATATATATATATATGTATATGTATGCCAAGACACTACTAAATTTATAGTGATATTCTAATGGACACTAGCTCCCATTGTTTTTGCAAATACTCTACTGTCATCTGCACTTCTATTAAGTAGATGGCATCTATTAGTCCTGGATAAGAATCCTACAGATGAAGGACATGAAGATATCAGCATGTCCTTGTGAGGAGAAGTGGCATGGAGAGTATAAAACAGAAGAACCACACAACCTGACCTTGTATAAGACACACCACCATGTCTGTCTCAGTTCCATCCTCTCTTATCCTCTGGTCCTCATCCCCTTTTCTACTCCCTCAGTGTTTTGGTCAGTTGATTATCTGCGTATTTGTTTTAATTAAACTACATAACAGTGATCCAGTTTACAGTTTAACTCATTCACTCCAATGGAGCTCAGAAAGTTTGCAATGTAACTTCCAATGGGCGGAACCTCAGCCTTTTGACAGAATCAAATTATGTCCTCACATTTCAAACAAATGTTCATATCTCTGGAGCCATTGGGATTATGAAAGAAGTATAAATGGCAAATTCTTCAGCACAAACTATTTTTGTAGTGGTGGCAGTATTCTTTAGGTTCTAGGTCTTAAAGTGAATTTTATAGGTCACAGTAAACACAGTAACTATTATAAAAGTCAAAATAGTCAGAGGGGGGAGAGGGAGGTCAACCAGCAGGAACAGGTACAAGAGGAAGTTGTCAGGTGAAATTCAACAGAATCAAACTATAAAGAGAATGTGGAACAAGGACGTTTCTCACTAATTCATAATATTTCTAGATATGACCTTACTTTAGATTAATGTAATATACTACAGAAAGGTTTGAATTTTATACCTACCCGTCCTAGTAAGTTAGAAGATACTATACTTGACCTAAAGATGTTTTGCAGGGATGTTATGCTACGCCTTACGTTTGGCAATCAGGATTGTGATACTGTAGAGACAGAGAGAGTAAGGCCCTTCTTAAGGAAACCAAGTTCTTACACCCCTCTCAATCATCCTCTAGTTGAAGCCTATAGTAAGTTAACTGAAGATGAAATCTTTCAGTTCTATGACAATAGAACAAGAAATTCTTTGAGATTCTTGAAACAAAATCTAACTTTTAGGGAACGGAAAGCTCTTCTTTCCTTACAAAATAACGATACTTTAACCATTCGGCCAGCAGATAAAGGGAATAAAATTGTCATCATGGATAGTGATCACTACTCTGCTAGTATGCATGAGATGTTAGAAGACTACACTTTCTATAAGGTAATTTCAGCTTCTGATGTACACAATATTATATCAACGGTTAAGAATGATTTGATTGATATTAGGAGAACTGGTCTTATTTTGAGGGGAAATATTTGATTTTCTTAGTGTTAACAACCCGCTGATTCCCTTTATTCAAGGACTTCCCAAAATTCATAAAGATTCTTATAGACCACCCATGAGGCCTATAGTAGCAGGGGGTGGTTGGGTTACAGAGCCCTTATCTCTATATGTAGAGAAGTACTTACGCCCTGTGATTAGTTTGGACCCATTTGTTTTAAAGGACTCTAAACAATTTCTAACAGACCTTTACGGTTGTGTGAGCAGTATGACTGATTCACAAAAATTAGCCTTTGTCATAATGGACGTTCAATCACTGTTTACCATGATACCCAATGATCTTGGCATTCAATTTTTCCATAGATATCTAAGCCTACATAGTGATTATACAAGTGTACAGATAGAGCTGCTATGTTTCCTTTTGGAAACTGTCCTTAACAATAACATCTTTATTTTTGGGAAGAATATTTATTTGCAGAAACATGGCTTAGCTATGGGCACGTCTTGTGCCAATAGCTACGCCAACATTTTCCTTGCTCAATGGGAACATGAGGTTTTATTTACACAGAACAATTTCACAGAACATGTTCTATTTTATAGTCGTTTCGTTGATGATCTGTTTATTTTATGGCGTGGTTCCTATCTGGAGTTTAGTAACTTCTTTGAAGAAGTGAACAACTTGATGACTTGCCTGAAATTTACATTTAAATTTTCTTTTGATTTTATAGATTATCGTGACGTGTACATTCAGAAATTGGATTTGGGTATCATTAACACTGGTGTCCACCATAAGGCATGTCATAGGAACACCTTTTTATTTAGGACGAGCATGCATCCTGGCTACATCTTTAGGAATCCAGTTAGAGGGCAGGGTATGAGAGCATCTAGGATGAACTCTTCTGAAATTGGTTTTTCTTCTGAACTTGCCGATGTTGGTGATAATTTGATAGAAAGAGGCTATTCACATGCAGAGTTGGAGAGGCAATGGAATGACCTCACATCTTTGAGGGAAACCAGAGCCAAAGCATATTTTGGCCCGAATGAGTTTATATCTACCCCCCCTTGTTAATACTTGGACTAGATTTACCAAAGTCTTATTATATTTCTCAAATGACACTGGGTATGTTACAAAACATTTTGAGCAATTTTGGCCTATTCTCTTGGTTGATAGTGACATAGGGGATATTGTTGGTCAAACCCCTAGTTTTATGTATAAGAATCATAAGAACCTGAAAAGGCTGTTGTGTCACAGGAAAGAGAATAGAGGCTGTATGGATTATGGGTTTACTAAGCCATGTGGCTCATGCAATTATTGTCCCTATATTAGTACTGAGAAGGGTTTTTTTCATCCAGATATGTGTAAATCCTTTAAATTTTTAGGTCATCATGATTGTATGTCCTCTAATATAGTGTATTTGGCAGTATGTAATATCTGCCATGCATTCTACATTGGGAAGACTAATAGAGTCTTACGCGATCGTATTAGAGAACACTTGTATAGTATCAGGAAGAAGTTATTAAATAATGCACTCTCTAAACATGTAAATGAATCAGGTACAGAGCACACCTTTAATTTTAGGGTCATTGAATCCATTAACAACAGTCTTAGACAAGGGGATATTAGGACATACACAGAGTACAGGGAAACATGTTAGATCATCGTTTTGAGGGGGGATAGGTGTAAAGGTTTGAATGAACGTGCATCCATTAAACCTGCCTTGAAAAGAAGAAGGCTACATAAATGATCCATCTATTAGTGCTGCTTTTTATACATATATTCCTTATATATACTTCTGTATTTATATATATGTGATATTTTATTATTTTTGTAAATTTATCATAGTAGCATAAGTATATGGTTTTATATGGATCTTTAAAATCTGTCTAAGTTGGATTGAAGCTGAGTACCATTCTGCCTGATTGTTACTTGGAAGTATCCTTTGTTTGGCTGCTTTACCTGCTACATGGTAGCTCTGTAGTTGGTTTGTGCTACAGTAACTATTATATTTGTAATATTTTATAAACTTACAATATCTCAGCAACCATTTAAGCTGTCAGCAGCATTTTATTCATCTAGCTGAGAGCTTTCATATGAGGCTAAAGAGTTCTGTCTGTGTTACTTGGTTGTTGAGATATTTAGAAAATATGAAAATTGTATAATTTAATATCATAAAAACAACAGTTAATATCTATTTTGCTGCACTAGATATAGGTAAAATAATAATGCAGTTGAGTTTGCTACTGCGTAAGCTTTAAGATGAAATCTTTTAAAACCTGGTACATTGCATGGTTTGAGAATTATCGATGCAAATATGAGCAAGCAATATTTGGTGCCTAGAGGTGCCAGTAGGAGTTAACTGCAGAAGCACCTGGAAGTGTCCCTTTGATATAATGAATAAATGCAAGCAAGAAAGTAAGTAGCTAAAACAGTTTAACATGGACAATCACTTACATCCCCTTTTTTAAAACATAGGTATACGAAGCAGCACAGCCATTACTAGGTGATCTGGTTCCTTGGGCAGTTTCCCAGACTACCCCCAGTTCAAAGTTGAGAACCCACCATAAAAATAGGTTTTCATGAAGTTGAAGATCAGAAATAAAGGTCTATACAAAGATGTAGATCAGAAATGTAACTGTTGCAAACTGTTTATGCGAGATCCTTGTTATGGTTACCAGTACTCTGAACTGTTAAATGCAGGCATGAATGCACTATCAGCATAAATTTAAGCCATGCTATCACCTGTGGTTTCAAATGAATAACAGTACTCCATATGCCTTAGCAGTGACTGCTGATTGTGTCCCCAAGCAGCTTGCACCTGGGCAGCCACCCCATCCCCATTCGACTCTAGTGATGGCTCTGAAAGTCAGCTCATATTGATTCTGATTTTTTTGCTGGGACTCCTGAGATCCCATGTGTTTTTTTAAATTTAAGCTGCACACCAAATGAGAGCAAGATGGTCACTTCTACATGATGTTCTATAATTTTCTACATAATCTATATATATATATATATATATATATATATATATATATATATATATATATCTGGGTCCACTTTTAAATTTTGAAATGCCATAATGTCAAGATTCATAAAATCAAACCCAGAATCTTGATATTATGAAATTCTGGAATCAAAAAGTGAATAAAAAAAAAAAAAACATGTTAAACAAGGGTTTTGCAGGGGGGCAATGTTCCCATTCCGCACTGTCTAGCAATCCCCATTACCATTCTCTTCACTATCGAGCGATCTTGGAGTTAGTATATTTAAGGTGCAGGGGGTGTAAGGGGCTTGCCTCCCTGCAAAAACATAGTTTTACATGTTTTTATTTATTTTTATTAATTTCAAGATTACAAGATCTCATGGTTCTCGGTTCGGTATATAGAACTTTGGGATTTTGTAATTTGAAATTAAGAAGTGGACCATATATATATATATATATATATATATATATATATATATATATATATATATATATATATATATATATGTGTGTGTGTGTGTGTGTGTGTGTGCACACACACACACACACACACACACACACACACACACACACACACACACACACACACACACACACACACACACACACACAGCTCTATCTCTCTCTCTCTCTCTCTCTCTATATATATATATATATATATATATATATATATATATATGTATATATATTGATCTATCTATATTTATTTAGGGAGCAGGTCGTCTCATCCAAAGTAATTTCAGCAAATGCAAAAGCATTAAATGCTGTTCATCAAAAGTACTTAACCTGACAGTGGAGTTTGCTATTTTCTCCACTGTTGTGTGACCGACCTCATAGTTGGTATATATAAGTTTGAGAGTGTGGGTGGTGTCCTTCCACATGGGGAATGCAGGGCAAAAAAAATCGATGAGTTGTTCATGGATGGTGGTATCGACAAATTGCTTTCAGTTTTTTTCTGTTTGTCAAAGTTACCTTAAATGACTCTATTTATTTATATATAGATTTTGATCCCCTACCTTTACAGTTGCAAACAATACAGAGCAAAGTTTGGTGTTTCTGAGAACTTTTCTCCTAGCAGCAGTCACACAAGATGGTGGTCAAATCCTTAATCCCCTCACTTTCTGAGACATAACCTGTAAGACAACCAACATTTTTTTACCTTTTCTGAGCTTCCCTCTGCATTTTTATTCCTAGTGTAAAATGGCAGCCTGACTAATTGTCCTGATGAAATCACACTTCAGTATGTCTGCAGCAAGTGTGTATGTTGATGCAGATGTTTTTTATAGGCTTTTAAACAAAAATAATTGTCAGCATCTTTTTTAACTGCTCTAAATATGCTCTATTGTCTAAAAGCCATAAAAATGCAGCATTCTCCCTGCCTTAGTGCAATAATAACGTGCCAATGCCCCTTATAAAAATGGGATGCTTAATATAAAGTTTTTTTTTTCCTTCAAAGGATGAAGTTAACCTGCAGCGCACAGATTTTTGAATGACTAAACCATCCTTCTATTGCAGGATACTCAAGCGCCACTTATACATCTACTTTCTGCCAGAGTGATGATTATTCTGGTGTGTGTGTGTGTCTGTGTGTGTGTGTGTGTGTGTGTGTGTGTGTGTGTGTGTGTGTGTGTGTGTGTGTGTGTGTGTGTGTGTGTGTGTGTGTGTGTGTGTGTGTGTGTGTGTGTGTGTGTGTGTGTGTGTGTGTGTGGATGTGTGCATTTCCAGCTGTTTACCAGATTCTCTCTGTGCACTGATTGTCCATCTAATAGCTTCTCATTCTTCTGCCATTGTACAATGTGCACTGATCTCTCCACTGCCTTATCCCATTCTCTGCAGTCTGCCCTTATTGCTTTCTAGTCCAGGAAGGGGAAATAGCAGCATTTGTGCTATAAACCATAGCATGCAAAAATAGCTTCTTTTAAGAATTCTTCCTCTGCCTTCCTACAAATATTACTACCCACTTTAGCATCTAGACCCCTTATTCATTATATGGTGTCATAATACATTTTTTTTTAGTTTGCTGCAAACTAATTCATGCAATTCAAAATATCACCATATATATATATATATATATATATATATATATATATATAGCTATATATATTAATTCATACATCTTAAAACACATATGGATACATACAAATGCTCTACATTCGAGCAGCATTGTGAATTGATACACCATATCACAATAAAGAATTAATTGATAATTAATTAATAATAAAATGTGTTATCTCAGTGTTTGACTCGGCCCCACTTCAGCTACAAGTTGGCCAAGCCAGTGTCTCTTCTCTTCTCTTCTCTTCTCTTCTCTTCTCTTCTCTTCTCTTTTCTCTTCCTTTCTCTTCTCTTCTCTTCTCTTCTCTTCTCTTTTCTCTTCCTTTCTCTTCTCTTCTCTACTCTTCTCTTCCTTTCTCTTCTCTTCTCATCTCTTCTCTTCTCTTCCTTTTGCTGTTAATATCACATCCATTTCTTGATCTTTATTAGCCCAGTGTAATTAAGCACTATTCTATGTCTGAGAATCAATCGGTAACATCACTGGTCACATGTAAAACAAGGCTCTGCTTACTTATTGAAACTGCAGTAAAATGTTGGCCACTTACTCTTGGGTTTACAGTTTTGCAAACCTCATGTTCCTCCTTACTCCCTGATACCTGTTCCATCCTGCTGTTCCAATAGCCTACCTTATGCCTAGGCAAACTAGGCAGCATCTAGGGTGTCATTCAGCTGGGGGGTGGGGCTTTCTGCCATTTATTTGCTTATTGTAAATAAGGAAACATTGTGGCAGCTTTTCTTTGACATATAATAAATAAATAAATGGCCAGCAGCACTTCTTTTCAAAGTTGTGGTGCCCTATGGGGAAGGTGTTGTGCAACTGGCCAATCAATTCACAATGCTTTTTGCTATTTGTCATCACATGATCTACCTAAAACATAGAATGGCAAGAAGTAGAAATCCCACATTCAAGGATAAAGAAAACTGGACAGTCACTGTGCAGAAGAGCAGCAGTAGCTGGTGAGACCATAATGCTAAGTTTTTATTTCTGTAATCCTTGCAGGCAGTTAGATAAGGGTAGTGAACAGATTTGCACAGCAAGTGAAATACGTATCAACTGCTCCCAATTTTGTTTCTTATTTTTAGTCTATTCCTGGGCGGCCACTGTGGTGCAGCGGTTAGTGTTTTGCCTCACAGCAAGAGGTTCCCTGGTTCGATGCTAGGGTGCCTTCTGTGTGGAGTCTGCATGCCCTCCCTGTGGTCACGTGGGTTTCCTCTGGGTGCTCCGGTTTCCTCCCACATCCCAAAAACATGCTGTAGGTGGATTGGACACTCTAAATTGGCCCTAGGTGTAAGAGTTTGTGTGTGTGTGTGCCTTCTGTGGAAGGTTGGGTGCCGGGCTGGCAACTCAACACTGTAAAACTCCACTGCCAATCATGAGCAGACATGTGATCTGCTGTGGTGACCCCTAACCGGGAAAAGCCAAAAGAAGAAGAAGAAGAAGACGGTTTTTAGTCTATTCCTCATAAAACATCGGATTTTCTGGTAAATCATTGAGGGTTGCAGTCACTAAATAATAACATTTGGGTTTCATACTTCATAATCTTCAGAAAACACATGCTATGCAATCTTGGTTATTTTCTCACCTCATAAAATATAGTAATAGTAGTTAAAATATGTCCCTGATTTTGGGTCTATGTCCCCTCACCTATTAATTTTTGGCTTTGCCACTGATTATAGGAGACAGCTTTTTATGTAGCTGATGGTTTGTTGTTAGGAGTTTGTGCTGCTAAAAACTTGCAAAAGCTTTTTCAATAAATAATAAATTGCAGCCCATTTCTTTATTTAATTATTTTTATTTTATAAGCATCAGAGATCTGGAATATATATAGACCATACAGCTGTAATTGCTAAGACTGTCTTTAAGAAAAATAACCTGATGCTGTTTGCACATTATTCTGGCTTTCCGGGATTAATATGGATTTTGTTAGGCAGCTCAAAATATGTTAATGTGGTTACTGGCTGTGTGGAACTAAGCTGCAACTCCTGCGTGCAGTGAGAACTGTCTGTGGATGAAAATAATCAACACCTCTTATTGTTTGCCCAGGTTAAACAGTCATTAATTTGGCTTTGCATGACTATTAGGCATTTATGTGAATTAAGATGGAATACTTTACTGTTGTGACTATTATTATTGTTATTATTATTACTATTTTATGTTTACCCAAATCAGACATATGAAGTGTACACAGTTAGAAAAGGGGGGTCTAACTGATCAATACATAGATCATCAGTGGATTTAAGTGACTTTCCCTTACTGTTGTTTGATCACTGTTAAACAGCAGTAACTGATCCAGTATGGTAGGAGTAGTGTCACATAATGCATTGTATTTATTGAAATCAGTCTTGAACTAGTCCTGCTATGGTTTGTACTTGTGTAAGAGTGTGCGTGTTTGTGTGTGTGTGTGTGTGTGTGTGTGTGTGTGTGTGTGTGTGTGTGTGTGTGTGTGTGTGTGTGTGTGTGCTTACGTAAAATAATATTATTGATTTTTATCTGTGGATATACACAATATTGCTGGGGACATGTGACTCTTCTTTCAAAATGAAATCAGAAAATGCATTATAGGTCAGACAGACCCTCAGAACTTATGGTGTCCCACATCCCCAGGCAGTATAAGTGGACTTTGACACAGCATTAGTATTGGCCTCTGCCCTGAGCTCTGCTTAATCCAAAAATAGTCATGTTCAGAGGTGTGCATAGAGGTCACTGCAGCTTGTGTGTGAGGGTGGGGCTGGGGGGCAGGTATGATATGATCATTACTTCTTTAATTTACCTCACAGTCAGATCTCAGGTGTATGCATAGAAGAATGATACAGCTTGCATTGAGGCTTTGTACAATGTGATCATTATTTTTTTTAATTTCCTCACAGAGGCATGACTAAAAGGTCCCCATAACTTGTACTAATGCTGGGGAAAGTGTAGTAATTATTTCTTTAACTTTTTCACAAACCTCAGAGGTGTTGACATAAGTCATTATAGCTTGTCTAGTGGCAGTGTACTGCTTAGGACTAACAAGCTGGAATACATTCCAGTGATAATTATTTTTCTTTCACTTTCTTCACAATTGAATGTCAAATGTTTATTCATGTGGCTATCTTTTGGTGTATAGTAAATAGGCATTCTGTTTAAATATGTCTGCCATCAACAGGTTAGCATTTGTTATTGTCTTCTGTTTTGTCCTAGTCTGATATCAAAGTGTACACAGAAAGATGGCTACCTTTTAAGGGTTGGGCTGAGGATGCATGTTGCATATATGACTTTGGCCATTTTTTTTTTCTTCAGCCATTATTTTTAGGGCATCATTGGATGAAAATGTTGTTAAGAAAGTGCTAAAATGTACCTCAGGGCAACTATAACCACAAAGCTTCTAGTGACCTCTGTCTTAATTTACTTCTTTTCTCCAGTTATTATGCTGCACTCTTAGGTAGCTACAGTGTTTTAAAAGTATGCAGGAAAATCTGAAGAGGAAGAAAAATATTAGATAATATAAAAAAAGTAATCTTGATGATGAGGGCAGGCCAGGATGGACAGAACTGAGTTGTAAGCACCAGGAGATATACATTGTGTTAATGGGAGAAGTGAACAGTTGGGGGAATACCATGGATTCCTTTGCTTAGGATGACAGTTCACCTAATGTCAGCCCTGTCTGTTCCTGATTGATATCTCAGCCCCACCTTTTAGGTTTCCAGGTCTGTTTCTACTCATATTACACCTGCCATTTGGCCCTGCTCAGGCAGGCTAACACTACCGTGGTGGTAGAGTGGATTCCAGGGTAAGGTAGTCCTTCTCAAGGGGTTCATATGGAGCCATTTATACAATAGAGACCAGTGTGAATCATGTCTAACTACAAATAGATAAACTGACCTATACAGTCTGTTTACCACTGTGACCCTCCCTAACTGCTGACAGATGAATTCATTTACACAATATGTTTACCACTGTGACCCCTTCTGACTAACAGGTGATTTTGTTTACATAGTTGTAGACTACTGAGAACCCTCCGTAGGATCATAGGATCATAGGATCATAAGATCATAGAAGTTACTAGGCTAATGACTGTAGGGCCATTAGAAGCCTAGTCAAGTTCTACCCTTATTTCCACAATTAGCACCTAATGCCCGTGTCCAAGAGGGATACAGGTGGAATCCCCAGGGTGAATTTATGGTTACCCATTCAATTGTCCAGATTGCATTTGAAGAGGGCCAATGAGGTGCTCTGTTTGCCATGACATGGGAGTCTATTCCAAAGTTGTGGTAACCTCAGGGAGACAAATCTGTCCCTCCAGCAGGTTCTATTAATGTCACATACCAGTTTAAGGTCTTTAGAGTGAGTAATCCGTGTACCACTTGACTTGCAGATATGCAGCATTTCCAATAAAGCAGAGTCAGAGACTGCTTTATATGCAAGGCAGAACTCCATAACTCCATAACTAATAAAAACTACATTTCTGAGCAGAAATACATTTTCTACTCTAACTGATTTCCTTTGCTTTTTATACTACAAGAAATGTAATAGCTCTTTTTATTTTTATGCTGTATCCCTGTTTACCTTTTACTTGTAATACCATGCCTGAATTGCAATAATCCCATTCATCAGCAGATGGGGTTAAGCATCTGTAGTCTAAAAGAATTGTCATTCACCATGATCTGTAACCTGCACAGTGACTAATATCAAGGAATGTTTTACATGGTAAACACAACAGAAAAGCATTGCTTTCCTCCAGACTCCACAACATATCTATATTACATGCCTACAAACTAGATCTTTGTGAATTAACTCAATCAATGTTTTACACTTTCTTTCACCTTTTTCCTAAAGGAATGTGCTAAGGGGCTAAAATATTCTCACTGCAGGGGTTATTGGAAGGTAGAATAATGAGGTTGCAGTGTTATGTGCCAGTGCGGTGGTTTCTCTTTCTGATATGTTTGAGTCTGCAAAGTTAATTGTTTATTAGTTTTTATTACTAAAATAAATCCAACTAAAAGAATTACATGTAAATAATGTCATATCCATTTTAGGGTCAGCCTTTCTTTTTCAATGGTAAATCATTTTTTTTAATTTATCTATCATTTGTTGACCAGGAACGTCTGACTAGGTTCCACAGAGCCTGTTTTCAGTGGAGGCCCAGGGAGAAATGCTCCAGATGCATGTCTTTGGAATGTGGGAGGAAACCCACGCGAACACAGGGAGAACATGCAAACTCCACACAGAAGGCACCCCAGCCGAGAATCGAACTGGAGAACATCTTGTTGGGAGGTGACAACGTTAACCACTGCACCACTGCGCTGCCCTAATCATGCTATTTATCTGCTAGAATATCCTGGAAATTAAAACAAGTTGCTGTTCTACCCACCCTTCATAAGACAGTCCTAGGAGTTCAATAAACTCCAAAGCCCACACAGAGTTTACATGATTCCATGATGAACAACAGTGCTAATTGTATATGCATGTCGTGCACCATGCTTACACGAAAGGAAGAAACATTTCTTGGCCAGCAACAGTGTTGCCAGCCAGGAAACTGTGCAGACCAGCATGAACGCAGAAAGAAGCTGCATGCAAGTTTACCTATGGGCAAACCTGCTCTGCGAGATTGTGCGGACAACCTAAATGATTAACAAGGGTGAAAATACTGCAACAATTCCAGTATTAACACATTATAGAAAGGTGTACTCAGTGCAATGTGCACTACAAGTTTTCGCAGACTGAAATAATAGATGATGGAGTGATCAGCAAGGGCAAATGCAATGCAACATAAATACACTAGGCAGGGAAAGTATGCTGATTGAAATGGCCACAGACATGCATGACAGGAATGAATAAAGAGGAAGCTGGCATGTACAATATGGCAATGCACATAAGATTGGATATGTCAAGTTATGTACACTTCCAAGACGAGTCTGTACCATAACATGAAGCACATATGTAGCTAGCACTGTCTGTACTGCTGTTAAAACCTCCTGTGTGAGTATATGTGTATCACCACACAAGATAGTATATATATATATATATATATATATATATATATATATATATATATATATATATATGAGAGAGAGAGAGAGAGATGTGTGTGTGTGACTCACAGAATGTTACATGTCAGTGGAGATGAATGGTTGTGATATAAATATGACTGACATGCTCACTGGACAGGACAACATTAATCTGTGACACTCTCAGAATATGTGAGTTTAAGCTATTATACATGTTCTGCAGGAACAGATATGTACAACTGTAATGATTGCCAGTATTATATAAGGGGAAGTCACCACCCCTTTTCCCAAAAATAAACTGTCTTTGGAGGGGTTAAGGGGGATAGTGTTAAACCTGGAGTTGAATTCAGGAGCAGTCCTGGCCATTTTACAGGTGGGCATGACACATAAGCCACAAGCCACATGTGCAACAATCAAATCCATGCCATCAATGTTGTCAATGATTTTCGTATTTGCTCAGTGCTACACTGAAAGACGTATCACACACACATCTTGTACAACACCTTGAAGGGAAGTCTGCACTGTCAGTTCCTAATAGGTATGCATCCCAAAGAATAGTTCTGTATGGGCAACAAGATGTGTATACACTTACTGTGCCAAATGAAATACACTTGCCTAAAGCATCACTGGCTGACATACATACATACATGCATACAAATATTTCAAGCATGGACATTAATGCCTTTCCAGCTTGCTAATATACCCAAACAATTGTTCCTATAATGAATGTCCAGGCTGTTCTTAAAGATATCTAAACTAGTACTTGTTTTAATGTAATTTGGTTGTCAAACATTGTCTCTAAATGCCCTATATACCTGAATAAGATCTCCTCTTAGATATCTGTAAGAGACACTGTACAAGTTCAGATCTTTTAGTCTTTTATAATAACTTACATTTTCCCATCCATGGAGGCCCCTGGTATATTTCCACCATACTCTTTCCAGTTAATTCATGCTTGTTTTCTTATAGGGTTTACATATTGTTTTTCCATTCTCAAGTTTGGGTTTAATGTAACTAACAAACAATGACATCATCATTTTTGATTTCCTAGACTTCATAAATCTTTTTACACAGTCTATAGTTCTATAATTATCATTAACCAATTCTTTGATATGATTAGAAAAACTCATAGCTGGATCTACCCATATACCCAGATCCTTAAATGAGTCTACAGTTTCAATCACCGACTGCTGTATTAAATACTCCCCTTTTAATTTATGTCTCTCAAATCTCATATACTTAGTTTTTGATGTATTTATCAGCATATTATTCTCCTGTGCCCAAATGGTCAATTTAGTCAAATTATTTTGCAGACGTGCCTTATCTGTAACACATGTAATCAGTTTACCCAGTTTCAAGTCATCTGCATATAGAATGTAGAACAAATCACATGAAAAAGTTAAGGTTGAAAGATACAATCTAAACAAGTAAGGGCCTAGGACAGAGCCCTGTGGGACAGCCTGACTGTAACCAAAGATTTCACCTGTCCAGCTGCTGCATGATACTTGTCATGTCCTATTTGTAAGCCATGCAGCTATCCATCTTATCAAGAGTACAGTGATACCTAGTTGTTCTAATTTCTTGATCAGTGTTATGTGTATGACCCTGTCAAATGCTGAAGTTAAATCTATATAAATTACATCACAGCACAATTTTTCATTCATAGCTGTTATTATATTGCTATAGAACATCATGTTACAGGTGATAAAAGATCTATTTTCAACATATGCATGCTGATATATGGTTTCAAGTCTCAGCCTATCCAATTATGATAATAACTTATACAATATTACCTTCTCCATTATTTTTCTACAGCATGAACATAGACTTAAGAGTCTATATGACTCTGTGTTTGTCCTACTCCCCTTTTCCTTAAAGACAGGTTTAATAAGTGCATGTCTTCAATCTTGAGGAATCTCCCCATATTTATATGACCTAGTGAATAATAAATATAATGGTATCATAAGTTCTTGCTGAAGTGGTCTCTGGTCATTGTTACTAATTCTGTCTCCTCCCTCTGCTTTGTTTGGATCCAGTTTGCACAGTTCTTTTTCAATATAATCTAATTTGATTCCAATATCTGAGGTTACCTGGATGTCACTAGGAAAACGTATCACCCCTTTTGTGGAGCCAAACTGTTTTGCATAAGATTTTGTAAATATATCTATAATATGTTGTGGCTGAGAATAAATTTTAGAATCTGCACACAGTTTATCGATTTGTATGTCTTTACTCCTTCCACACTTCCACATCTTATGTATCTATAAAAAGGTTTCCTATTATGCTCAATATCTTTATATACATTTTCTTCAATTTTTTCTTGATCTTGTCTCACACTATGCTTAACCTGTTTATTTCAGTTTTCAAAGTTGTAGTTCAACCTCTCTTCTATTTCTTATATTTTTTGTCTCTCACCTTAATCAGATATCTTGTTTTTATGGAAATATATCCCCCTGACATTGTATGCCTAGATTCTAATGTTAAACATTTTTTTTATTTTTTTGCACTCAAACAATTTCTCTTTCAAATCTTTTCACATTCCATCTCCAGTTTTTCCACTGATCACCTCACTCCACTTACTTTTATATAGTGACTGTTTTGCTTACATATAATCTCTAATTACCCTTCTGTGCATTGGTTTAGATTTTGGTTTGGCAGAATTATCTAGCAACAAATTATCCTTTATAACCCCATGATCACTGCACATCAGTGGTGGTAAAACTTGACTTGAAGTAACAGTAATTTCTTTAGGAACACAAACAATGTCTAGTATGTTCTGCCCCCTGGTATTTTTTTTTACAGTCTGAAGCACTTGTTGTTCCTGAATATATGTTGTGAAAAATGTCCTTACTAATGTAGTTGAATCAATATTATTCCAGTCTGTTTCTGGTAAATCTAAATCCCCAGCTAATATTATTCTTCCCTCCTGTGTTTCATGGAAGAAATGTGTGAATTCCTCGAGGTCATCTGCACTTGACTTTGGTGGTCTGTACACTCCAACAATTGTTATATGTTCTAGGGTTGTCTTTATTGTCACAGTTGCACAGTCTATAGTATTGGTGTTATCATTGAACATGTAATAATCACATGTCTCATAACTATCTTTAATCCCTATCATAACACCCCCAGCTGATTTTTTGTTACAATATATCTTACAGTAAAAACATTTATACCATGACAGAATTGGTTTCCAGTCATTGTTCTTTAACCATGTTTCACTAACAATAACAACATCAATCTTGTGGGAACATAGCATGTTTTCCAATAAAAAAAAAAACGTTATTATTAATGCTCCTAGCGTTAACAACCATTAGAGATGCATCAAATGTTGCTATCTGTGAACTGTTAAATTTTTGATCTAGCAAAAATCCTGTCTAGTGTTTGTCAAATATTGAAAAATGCCTGCTGCAAAAATTATCTTCCCTGATCTTGACAAATGTACATCATCCTGTCAAAACACATGTGCCCAAAACTCGGCTTGGATGCTCTACACATTTCCATTTTTAAAACAGGAAATTTTTTCAGTGTAGGTATTCACCAAAAAATCTTTTAATTCACTGTGATATGTTAATCCTTTCTATAGGTGATTTGTAAAAAATATGTCCTAACACCAGTACAAGCTATACTATCTAAGAGGGCTGTCTGTTTGCTACTACCAGTCAGAGAATCCTTGCAGATGACATCATGTGTACCGATATGAATAAAAACAGATCCGTACTTCCTTACATTAAGGCATCCCAAGACTTGTCTCACATCTTCTATTTTTGCTCCTGGCAAGCATAACACTATTTGATGTTCATTATCTTCTCTGCAAATATAAGTATCAGTTCCTTCAATAATTGAATATCTTTGCTGACCAGCTCTGAAGAATCTTCAGCTTCTAATAAAGTAATATCTGCTCGATCAATTGTTATGAAGGATAGAGCTTCATCACCATAAGTCTTATAAATCCCACTGTTTTCATTGTCTATACAATTCTCATCCAGTTGGCATTGTAAATCCACAGCTTGAGCCATGTAGTCAACGTCTGTCTTTCTCTTCTTTTTTTTTACAGTAATGTTCTTCAATCCTTCCATATTCAGTTTTGATTTCTTCCTTTTCACCTGCCCCTTGCCTCTTTTTTCTATCTTATCTTTTGGAAAATGATGCCTTTTTCTTTTTGAAAACAATTTTATTGATTTTAAATAAAACAAATTTATAAACAATTACATACGTTTCACAGAAAAACTGTAATTTCAGAGATTGTAGCATATAAAATTCAAATAACTATATAGAATAATTGATAATATAAAATAACTAAGGTGTTTACAAAGACATCCATTAATCTTTACATAAAATGTAATATTTTAACCATTTTTGATTATGTTTCACATGTAAAAGAAAAAAAAAAGAAACTGAAGTTATTCATTGCAATTGTTAATCTTTTTTCAACAAATTCTGTAAATTTACCCACATATTGTATGCATATGTCTTTCTAGTTGTTCTAGAAATTATAGTTTTAAGTTGTAAATGACAAACTTCATTTAACATTTTCTTGAATTCAGTAAAAGTAGGAGGGGATTCAGATATCCAGTTTTTTGTAATGCTCTTTCTAGCCACAGCAAGTATTGCCCGAAGTAAAGGATATTTTACTTTTTTAACACTGTGTGGTATGGGTGTAT
This sequence comes from Protopterus annectens, assembly GCF_019279795.1. Taxonomy (NCBI): domain Eukaryota; kingdom Metazoa; phylum Chordata; order Ceratodontiformes; family Protopteridae; genus Protopterus; species Protopterus annectens. Next base: position 907,157,417 of record NC_056732.1, read on the forward strand.
TAAAAAGCACTAACGACTTGTTACTCATGAAATTATCTGTGAATAGTGCCTGTAATAGTTCATTAACACTCCCCAAAATACTCTTATAGCAGGGCAATCATAGAACATATGAGCCCAATTTATATTTATGTCTGACTTACATTTGTTACAAATGTTCTGTTTTCTGTTGATTTTATTCATTAGTTGAGGAGTATAAAAAGATCTGTACATAAATCTCCAGGTGAATAATTTCCATTTAAGTAACAGAGTTGTTTTCCCTGCTGATTCTAATATGTATATATTGTCTTGATCACAGGGAAGTTCATTATTAATTGTGTAGAAGTAATTCCAATAGCTTTCTGGGCAGCTATACATTTCATTTCTTATGATACTGAATATAAAAGAAAGTTTGCCTGAATAAGTTTGATTATGCTGTAAGAGTAACTGAAAGTAGTCTAGTAATCCACTAGTATCATGTCTGGTTGTTGGTGAGATCAAATTTATTTTATTGTCTAAAAATAATCTGAGGGTTTGTATATCTAGCCATAAAGATTTATCCAACTGAAATTCCTGAATTATTAGCTTTACTGTCTGAAGTCAACCGAAACCAAAACTTAAGTTCATTTTGTTTACACAATGTGATTTTATTTAAGTCTGATGTTAACAAAGAATCTTGTGTAAATGCTATAGGCAATAGTAGAAAAAAACATTCTTTATATCTGAGGTGTTTATATATGAAGTTTCTAAAATTTGTTAGAATATTGTAGCTGTAGCTGGTTGTGTGCTTGGATGTTATATGCATAGTAAAGTAATCTTTTAGTATCCATAACATTTGATTGCTGATTATTTCTAGCTTACAAGTTAGAGGTCTCATTATTAATTGCATAGCAGTTGCTTCCCAATAAACCTTCCATTTAGCTGAGTATGAAGTATCCAAAAGTCGTACAATTGTTCTAATTATAGAAGAACTGGAATATAGGTTCAGATCTGGAAATACTATCCCCCCTTTGCTCCAACTATTTAGATGTTGTTTAAGGGCTATTCTCGGGTTTTTGGGAGTCCAAAAGAATTTTAATATCAAGGAATTTAACCTATTAGTAAGATTTTTGGTAGGAAGTATTAAACTAGATTGAATAATATATGGGACCTTAGGTAGGATTAACGTTTTTATGATTGATAATTTTTCTTCTGTTGTGAATTAAATCGTATTCCACTTCAATAGGGTGTGGCGAAGATGGGCAGAGTCGCTGCAGAATTCAATAGCTCCACTAAAGAAATCTTATCTACACTGGAATTGTGTAGAGTTCTTAGTTAAGCAAAACACCATGCTACAAAATAAACTAGATGATCTTGAGACTAGATCTAGTCGAAACGACTTAAAGATTTTTGGATTACCTGAGAACATAGAAGGAAATAACATACAAGTTGTCTTACTACCTGGCTACTAATGATGCCTTTTTCTGTAGACTGAAGCTTTTCTGATAGAAAAATATTATCATTCTCTGTAACCTGTTTGTTACATAGAAAAGCAATGTCCTTTTTAGTATGTATTCTCATTACTTTACAGTTAATCAGTTTTTTCTTCCTTGTTAATTGTTGTGAACTTCTTCCTTTCTTTCTTTTTTGTTTCCTTCTAAACAATCCAGATCCTCAGATTGATGAATACTTGTATCCAGAATTCCAAAGTGTCAGGGGCATCGTCTTGCTTCATAGGGGTTGAATGATCTTTACAGACAATAGATTAATTATTTCCTAAATGTGTTCTACTTGTTCTTTGCCTAACATTATTTATCTCACCAGTCCAGTCATTAATACATGAAACAACAGTTCTCCAAACTGTGCTAATTGCACAAGTTCAAACATCATCATTAAATCTAGACTTACTTCTAACAATGGTAAGCGAATCATCCAACTTTTGACATGAGGAACACAGATCACCAGTGTTATCAGCTGTTACCTTTAAATATGCATAGCATTTATTACACTGTACAAGATATTTGTGCATTAGCAAATCATTAATTGCATACTCATTTAAGGAATCCATATGCATACGTAGGTATTGTCCATAAGGGTAACAACACTTACAAACAACACACTATTATGAGTGGATTCCCTGCACATATCGGGGTATTGTATACATCTGCCACATGTAATAGCAATGGATAAATTGTCTGAAGCATCTAAAACTATTTGAATTAAGAACCTGTGTGTTATAATGAATGGTATAACAGTATGTGAGACTGATGGCAATACATCACCTATGCCCATGTGCACAGAAAGTACAGCAATGCAAAGTCTTGCATCTATGAGCTGAGAAGCTGTCACTGTGATAATTTGTTCACATAACAAACAATGCATGGAGAACACTCTGCAAGCATATGTCAAACCTCAGGACATATCCCACATGATCACTGTCCCCCTGACATTGCCAGTGAAAATGTTATACTGGCACAAAATCATGACATGCATGCATATGCGCTCATGCAAACTATCAGGAGGTAATACTGATGTGATATACTGTTACATCTGTGATGCTGTGCAGTCAAACTGTAGCTGTACCTAGGATACAACTGGATTTATAGATTCATAGGAGAGAACTAGGCTACTGTTCCAAGATGACATAAAAGGCTAGCTATATTTAACATGAGTTTCACAATTTTAAATATCTATGTGAACAAAGTTCACACAGTTATGAACCTATGCTATATTATCTAAGACCAACTGCCTCTGTCCATGAGGGACATGAGCGCAGCAACACCAGGATTATAATTAACATTAACCATCCATTGATCTGGGTTGCACTTGAATATGGTCAGGAAAGGCCTTCGCTTTATGTGAATAGGAACTTGTTCCAGAGAAGTAGTAGTGCCTGAGACATGTTTCTATCCCTCAAACATAACTTAGTATGTCAGAGGCTAAGTTATCATGCTTTGTACAAGTGACCCTCATGCATTTTGCTTTACCAATGTGTGACATTTCCTTCAGGGCTGGATTTGAGACTGCCCTGTAGGCCAGAAACAAATCAGCCCCTATTAGTCTGTAGGGGACAGTATACAGTGATATGGGTTTCAATCTTTCCACATAGGAATTGTCTAGTACACTGTGTATCTTCCTTGTGCAAAATTGCTGGTGTTGCTCCAGCTGTTGCACATGTGTGATGAGTTACATGCAAAAGGGTGAATTGCTCTCAATTATTATAGTGATGAAGGCTGAGTACAATGGAATTATAATGTCCTTTTGGTTGGCTGCCATACCAATACTTATGAGTTGTGCCACATAGAAGGGATTCATCACCACTGTGGACACATGGTAGTTTAGCTTACAATTGCTACCTACCCGAGTACCCAGATCATGTACAACTGGGTGTACTCATTGGGTGTGCTGTTTATAGTGTAATTAGGGTGGGTATTTGCTTTACAAAAGAAATTAATTATAACTTTGTGGACATTTAGTGTGTCTCCATGGCAGTGGCACCATTCATTTGTGTATGTTAATACATTTTGCAGTTATCAATACTGTTACTGCATTCAAGTATTATCCACAATTTGCAGCCATCTGCAAAGCTGGTTACACATAGGCTGTCTAAGTTTGTCTTGACTTCTGTGAATTAAATACCAAATAGGAAAGGACCTAGTACATACCCCTGTTGTAATGTACTGGTCCCTGGCCTCTTGGTAGATGTGAATTCAAACACTTTTTCAGTATGCATTCTGGTGGTGATCCATTGGGCTACCCACTTGGTGACATAGTGGTTTATGGCCAGTTGAAACAGTTTTTCTGTAATGCCTGAGTGAGGAATTATGTCCGGTGCCTTGGCCAGTCAAGTTATGCAGGGTGCACATTGTTTCCCTCATCCATAGCCTTGGCGACCTTCTCAAAAGCAGTCTACCAGATTTAACAGACATGATCTAGTCTTAAAAAATCAAAAATGAGTTGGGTAAACAGTCGGGAGATTACCAATGTTCTTGTTGATAAGATTCATGAAGATGTTTTCCACTGGCTTACAGATGAGGCAAGTCAGGCTTATGGGTCTATAATTCCCTGTGTCAAGTGATGGTTCCCCCGTTGTTCCGACAGATGACTGTTGCTGTCCACCATTCTGCCAGAAAATAGCCTGTCTAGAGGCTGTGGTTAAGTAGAGATCCAACTGTGTCTGCTAGGTCAGGCTTTAATTTATTGATAAGGCAGCCTGGGGTGTAGTCAGGGCTCATAGATGCCATGGATTTAGTCTTAGAGAGCACACAGATGAGCTGCTTTCTTGAGAAAATATGTTGGGTAATGTTTACTTGTATAATTTGGGTAACAACCACTGGGGATTGGGGGGGGTGATTTGACCCACATCTATCAGCTAGCAGGTTGTCTATTCCCTCTGGCTGAATATTGATGGTACCATCCACGACCAACTGTGCAGATAGCTGTGTATTGCTCTTAAGATTTTATACTTACTTAAAAAAAGATTTGTGAGAATACCTCCAAATATTACCTTGGGTATGGATCACATGACACACATTGGAACTGTTAACACAGTCGTCCAGCTCTACCTATTTCACATCATTATATCACTTGCACATCATATGCCTATATGTTTATCATTGGAAAGGTGTGTGTGAGGGCTCTGATACCATATATGGGCACATTATATACGAGAAGGATGTGGGTCAAGTAGAGCAGTAATAACACAAATGCTGGCAGTCACACATTGTTGCTGGGCAACACCTGAATAATCATTGTGAATAGCAACACAGTTGCAGCACAATCTGGCATACAATGAATTCATCACAGTTGCAAGTGAATCTGAACTGGTTACATGTTTGTGTATATACCAGCATTACAATATGTGGATGAAACAAGGCGTGCATGCCCATGTAATCAGTATGATGTAATATTGCTGTATGTCACATAGCATTTCATAATGGTAGGTATGCACATGCACACAGGTGCCATATTGCAAGTGTCACTGTGATGGTTGAATGAGAAATATGTAGAATGTTAATATACCCCACTACAAGAACACATGCCTTATTAAGGCAACAATATACAAAGCATCATCTCATGGTAACATTCCTCATGAGGCACATTACTCCTCATGAGGCACATTACTACAGCTTTTATGGAAGGAACATGAAATGGCAGTAGTGGTCAATGATACATTATGTCAAATCTCAGATTAGAATACACTGTAGCAGAGGTATCATATATCCACACCACAACACATGTGGATGACAGCAACGTTGGTAAGTGCAATCTTCAATGGGTCATAGGGCATTACTAGGCTAACTGCTAACATCACATAAAATCCTAGCCATTATTATAGCCTTTAAACCAAAATCAATATATATATATATATATATATATATATATAATGTAAAATAGTAGGGGTACGTGCATATGTATGTATGTGTTTGATTGTATTACATACTGCATCTGTCCATATGCAGATGGCTTGAAAAGGATCAAGCAAATGTTGTGCTTCATGATGTATGTATCCATCTTTGAGATGATTGCATCTTCCTGTGTTCTGCTTGAAAGGATGTTTTGTTGGCAGAGGGAAAAAGGGATGTTGGATTCAGGGGGCTATGTTAAAGGTTTTCCTGAGTGGGATTCAAATGAAAAAAGATTAAAATGATCATATACTGACAGTAATATACAACCAATCACAGACATAGCAGTTGAATGACATCAGATTTGAACATTAGGCCTGTGTAGGTATATAACATGGACTCCATATGATGCAACAGTACCACCACAACAGATATCTGACTTTGCATTGTCACAGTGCACTTTATAGACAATGACAGCATTAGTCTATGCTGAGAAGAAGATGTTGGGAGGGGTGTGTGACATAGATGTGGAGTCGCATATTCGTGTAAAATTGTCTCCAGACTCATATTTGAATGCACACACACACACACACAAGTTGTCTGCTGTGAGATTAGAATTGCAAACTATGTAGCTACACAAGCTAGAGAACACAATAGATAATGCTCATGCCAACACACACATCTGAGTGTAATATAGTCAGAGTGCACTTTAGAGGGGATCGCATCATCATTGTATATTGACAAGAAGAAGTGGGCATGAGTGACTGACATAGCTGTGGTCTTGCAAGCCGTTTTAAAATTATCTTAAGACTGATAGTTGAATGAATATACACATGCATGCAAGCTGACTGCAGTGAGATTAAAACCTCTACCTACTTAGTTACACAAGCTAGAGAATACAGTACTTAACACTAGCACCAAGGCACAAGTCTGACTTTCATGTTGACATCATCAGTGTCTGTCGAGAAGATGTTGGAAAGGCTGCATGAAATTGCTATGTAGTCATGTACCACTGTAAAACCTTGTCTCAGTGAGACTTGAGTGAGGACATTAGGACATAGACTTCTTCTGACTTCTGACACATACAAGTTGACTGTTATGCAAATTGAACCCCTACCTAACTAGTTAGCACAGCTGGAGAACATAGCACTTAACTTTCATGCCATCACCAAAGTATATTTTCATTGTTATAGTTATCTTTATAGAGGATGAGATCATCATAATGTTGCAGGTAACACATACTGTTATTAGACGTATGCAAAGTCTAGACTTCAGATTTGCTTTTATGATTGTAATGTGCAAAAATACTTTAAAAGTTATGTTGTTAACCTAGGTGAAATAAGCTGTAATGAATGCATGTTGCAGAACTGAGACATACATGTACCCATTTTGCAATATGTTATTTACATAACACAGACACACACACACACACACACACACACACACACACACACACACACACACACACACACACACACACACACACACACATACACTTTAGAAACAGTAGGGATGCAAGTGTTGATGTATGTATGTTCATATTCTGATGAACTGATGTCCACAGTATTAGATTTTTCAAACAATATCACTTTGTTTTGATTAGGGATGACCTATGGGTATAAACCCATAACAAATGTAACAATGCAGTTGTGTTCTTTATTTCTGTAGTGCAGTTCACATTGGCCCTATTACTCAATTATAATTTGCAAGTGCATTGCTGCTGGGCACACGAGTCTAAGTATATTGTCAGTGAATAACAAGTCCTTTCACTTCTGTTGGTCTTCTGATGAGATGGAGGATTACTGGGCAATAAGAATGGCAATAAATGCCAAAGACCTGTTTACACAGTGCATCTCTGAGAAACTCATTTGCGAGTACAATGGCAAAGAGTTAACACATGCGAGATTCCCATTTCACGAATACAACTTGAACTTGAGAAGTAGTTAGGACTATATGTCATGTGAGAAATAGCTGTCAGATACTATGCTGTTCATACTTTACTTTATAGGAAATGTTTTGTCAAAACTTTTATGACATGAACTTTTGATTTTACCTTCCCCATTTGCATGGAGTTAAGTGACAAGAAAACATGGTTCTTTGCTTAATTGGGAAGAATGGTGCAAACAGGCTAAATGGCGATGCAACACTCTGGGCAGTACTGAGTGTAAAACATACACCCACTACATAGCTTTTCCTGTGGTAGCTGATGTAAGAGCAGTAAGCTTATGGTTGGAGCAGACATCACACAGGGTAATGTCTACCTCTATATAGTGGTATAATTATTAGCTGCTTTGCAGGACTCACTGGAAATCACACTTTAATTGTGTGTACAGCTTTCTAGAAATGACAAGGAGTGGTGCATATTTTTAAAAGATTATTTCTGACTCTGCAGATGTGATAATTTGTGTATAGCCATATATCCTGAAAAGTGTGTGCAGTATGCTTTGTAAGAATAAGGACACTTTCCACACCACATTAGATGAAGATTTCATCTATCATCACCTCAACATGTCAAAAACAGAATCCTGCAGGTGATTTTAAAACATTTGACAGTACACAAGAAATGATAAACTATTGAATTAAGGTAATATGCTAGTATTAACCATCAGCATAGTCAAGTCAACCTGCAGACACCATTCATCAACCTAATAGATATACTAACGTACAGAGGATTTGGAGTGATGGGATGAATACAAGGAGAGATGAACATACACCTAGCAGTGTTTTTTAATGGCACATTAATGGTCATGTTTTTGATCTGTTGTCATTATCAACATTACATGCTGTGTAGCATGAAGTGAATGACATAAGGGTAGAGAAGATTTAGGAGAGGGACAACAGGCTTATGACAAACAGACCAAGGTTAGCTAAATATGTGATAGCAGTGAGTCTGGATGTCAATGCAGATACACATTTTTTGAGAGGAATTAATACAACTCCATGGAAAATCATAACATTTGCACATTTTAACACGTGGGTGATTAAATATATCAAATACATATATCAACAGACTAAGAAATGCTGAGAGATGTATCTGGAATTATACCCTTGAACATATTGTCAAAAAAAATCTTCAGCCTAGTGATTTATGTCAACACTCCACAGAATAATTTGCATTTTGTTACATTCAGCAGTCTAAATAACTGTCAGAGTAAATGTTTTGAAGTATTGCCTTTACTCTGCTTTAACACTGTTCCTTTAGTGCCACAAGTTTAAGAAGCATTGCATGGAGATAACCAGACTAGTGTAGCTGATGGCAAAAACTTTCCAGGTTTTGCCATAGGACATGAAGAACAATTAACCTCTGCTCGGAATTGATGCATGATGTCAAACTTCATGCAAATGCCGAGGACAAAAAGTGAAGGCTTTATTATGGGCCATTTCTGACAATGTGTTCGTTGTGTGATTCTATTTTGTAACCAGATTATAGGTGTGAAAATGGGGTAGATAGGAAAGTGGTGAAATGAGGGCAAGCAGGGGGAAAAACAAAGGGGAAGTAATAAAGGGATCTGCAGGAGGGAATTAGGAAAGAACCATACATATCCATTTCTTTAACACTGTAATGTGAACATATGTAGAAAATTGGATGAAATTGGACTGTCACCACAACACAGATGGATGACAACAACACAATCATGTTGTATAGCCTATTGGACCAAATTAAGTGTGTAGAGAAGACACACATGTGAAGTGGAGAGCTATATATGGGGCACATGTTTTTGTGGGATAGGTGCTCATTTTTTTGGATTTCAAGAAGAGAGGAATGTTGGGGTAGGGACAGGAATGTCAGGGTCAGGTATGTATGATAGGTGAGGAAACAGGTGCAGACAAACAGGGCAATCAAGACAGACACAGGGATGGTGATGGACACAAAAGGTTGATGGACACCATGATTGGGGATAGGTAGGGGACATAAGTCATATGCCCGTCAGATATGGAAACAGTGAGAATCTAAACCTTACCTTTAAAACTGTCATCACTGTCCCATTCCTTGGCTCCATGTAGGATTGCTTAATGTGAGCAGTCTTTTTTGCAATCTAAGGAGCAGCTTCTCCAGACTACTGAGGCAGGCACCAATGCCAGTTTGTAATACCTTATGCACCATCCTTGGCAGCTCCCTGTGGGTGATGTAATCCCCACCTCCACCAATACTCTTGGAAGGTACCAATGTACTAGCAGCTGGGGCAATGCTGCCTGGTGTGGCTGGACCAGGTAGTGCTAGGGCTATGGAGGCAGTACAGCCAGGTTGTGTCCCAGATGTGCTGGGTGTTGGTGTAGCAGCTGGTGAAGGGTTGCAGGCTGAGCCACAGTGGTTGGACTACCTCCCTGTGCTGAAAGTCATTATGTTTGCTGGCAGAAAAGTATGACATCAGAACTGTGTGTTCACAAATATAAACAAAGAGAGAGATAGAGAGTGGGACGAGATAAAAAAAGAAAACAGATGATTAGAACCATTATATATCACATATATTCTTTACTACAATAAATATACTTCTATTATTATATTAGGTATACAGCTTTCCAAATCCAAAATATGATTGTGAATTGTAACAATTAATACCTGCAATATGCAGATATTGCAGGTATTCTTTTAATTATAGTACAGATTAAGTTAACAACATGGCATTAAAGCCAATTTTGCTAGAATTAAAATTTAAATGATATTTTTGTAATCTGAATGTATTTGTTACTTGTGGGAATTGAACACATCAAATGTGAATATGCTGTTACACTTGCCTAATACAGTTACCAAGAACTACAGAATAAATCATGCATACTTGCTTTTACAGTTAAGATCTGCATGATTAAGTTGCTAGTAATGTACAGAAGAGCAACAATTTTAATACAATCATGTTCATTTCTACTGCATATATACCCCTTCCCTTTCTTAGTCTTTCTAATGTTTCAGCATGTACATACCTGTTCAGTGAAAATTCTTGAGCAGCTGTAAAATAAAGGAGACCAAAAGAGACAAGAAAGCATTATGCATACCAGTTTGTGCTATCTACAGCTTTCCATATCATTTAAAGCTGCTTTATCTGTATACTTTCTCAACTATGGGATGTCAGTAGTTCTAACTCATCCAGCCACTGGTTGAGTTGTACCTGCTTGTGTTGTTTTAGGTCATTATAATGATGCCTGCATTGTTCCCCAGTGCATGGTATGCCAGTCACACTGGAGACCCCCTTGGCTAGACTGTTCCAAGCCTCAGCTTTATATTGAGACCCGGTATATTCCCCCTGCAGCAGCCAATAGCTTTAGCTGTAGTGTTTTTAGAGGAGTGTAATGGCATTTTTGACTCCTCCACATCCCAAGTTTTAGCCCCAAATTGGGCACCATCCTTCCCAACTCCTGCCATGTCTGCATTGGTTCTCCAACAACAAAAGTGTTTTCCCACCAATTCATGATATTGTATTTTATGGCCAGTGCACAAACCCACACAACCATGCAGACTGTGTTTACATGATAGCGTGAGGCGAACAACATTGCCAAACAGAGAGGAAGGCAGTTTATGAAATAGGAAGGATAATGTGACAGTTGGCATTAATTTATGGCATGTGTGCTGCTAGACCTGGCAACAGTTTACCCAGTGGTCAACACTGATATGTCAAATGACTTGGCTTTTAAGACATGAATTTGGTTAGATCAATTGACACATAGTTTGTGTGACCTTACACACAAAAAAAAGTAATTTGTACAATGTGGGATTCAAACCTATGTGAAAAAAAGAATATATATATATATATATATATATATATATATATATATTGCCACAGAGGTGTTTTTTCCTCACTGCCACAGAAGAAGCGATTGCCAAACCTGGTCATTACTAATATACGCCTTAAAGAGTGAATAGTCTTCTTCTTCTTACAGCTGTTCCCATTAGGGGTAGCCACAGTGGATCATCTGTTTCCATTTCTTCCTTCCCTCTGCATCTTGCTCTGTCAGACTAACCACCTACATGTCCTCTCTCACCACATCCATAAACCTTATCATAGGCCTTCCTCTTTTCCTCTTACCTGGAAGCTCCATCCTTAGCATCCTTTTCCCACTGCACCCAGCATTCCTCCTCAGCATATATCTAAACCAATGCAACCTTGCCTCGCTGGCTTTGTTTATAAACCATCCAACCTGAGCTGACCCTCTAATATATTGATTCCTAATCCTGTCCATCCTCATCTCATGCAATGCAAATCTTAACATCTTTAACTCTGCCATCTCCAGCTCTGACTCCTGTCTTTTTGTCAATGCCATCATCTTCAACCCATATAACATAGCTGGTCTCACTACCCTATGGTAGACCTTCCCTTTCACTCTTACTGGCACTCGTCTGTCACGAATCACTCCTGACACTCTTCTCCCCACACTCCACCCTGCCTGTACTCTCTTCTTCACCTCTCTTCCACACTCACCATTACTCAGGACTGCTGATCCCAAGTATTTAAACTCATCCTCTTTCACCAACTCCACTCCCTGCATCATCACCATTCCTCTATCCTTCCTCTTATTCACACACATATATTTTCTATTAGTCCTGCTGACCATCATTCCTCTCCTCTCTAGAGCATATCTCCACCTCTCCAGGGTCTTCTCAATCTGTTCTCTAATCTTACTACATATCATAAAGTCATCCGCAAACATCATAGTCCACAGGGACTCCTGTCTGATCTCATCTGTCAACCTGCCCATCACCATTGCAAATAAAAAAAACACCACCTTGAACACATCCATCACTCCTACCGTAGACCTCACCACTGTCACACTACCCTTGTACATATCTTGTACCACTCTTACATACTTCTCTGCCACTCCCGACTTTCTCATATAATACCACAACTCCTCTCTTGGCACCCTGTCATATGCTTTCTCTAAGTCCACAAAGACACACTGCAGCTCCTTCTTACCTTCTCTGTACTTCTCCATCAGTGCCCTCAGAGCAAACATCGCATCTGTAGTGCTCTTTCCTGGCATGAAACCATACTGCTGCTCACTAATAATCACCCCCCTTCTTAATCTAGCTGCCACTACTCTTTCCCATAACTTCATGCTGTGACTGACCAGTTGTACCGCTCTGTAGTTACTACAGCTCTGCACATCACCCTTATTCTTAAAAGTTGGTACCAAAACACTTTTTCTCCACTCCTCAGGCATCCTCTCACTTTCTAAAATTTCATTAAACAATGTGGCTAAAAATTCCACTGCCATCTTGTCTAAATACCTCCATGCTTCCACAGGTATGTCATCTGGACCAACAATCTTTTTATTCTTTATCCTCTTCATAGCTGTCCTTACTTCCTCCTTACTTCTGCCTTGCTAATCTGTTGCACTTCCTGATTCGCTATCCCCACATCATACAACTTTCTCTCTTTCTCATTCTCTTCATTCATCAGCCCCTTAAAGTATTCTTTCCATATGCTCACTACATTCTCCTCGCTTGTGAGTATGTTTCCCTCATTATCCTTTATCACCCTTACCTGCTGCAGATCTTTACTAGCTCGGTCCCTCTGTCTAGCCAATTGGTACAGGTCCTTTTCTCCCTCCTTAGTGTCCATCCTTTCATACAACTCTCCATACACTTTATACTTAGCCTTCATCACATTTCTGTTCACCAAACACCCCATCTCCTTATACTCCTGTCTACTTTCTTTATTTCTCTGACGATCCCACTTCTTGTTCACCAACCTCTTTGTCTGTATACTCTCCTGCACTACCTTGTTCCACCACCAGGTCTCCTTGTCCTCCTTCCTCTGTCCAGATGTCACACCAAGCACCTTTCTAGCTGTCTCCCTTATCAGCTCTGCTCTAGTCACCCAGCTATTTGGTAACTCTTCACTGTCACCCAGTGCCTGTCTTAACTCTTCCCTGAGCTCCACTTCCCAATCATCCTTTTTCAACTTCCACCATTTGATCCTTGGCACTGCCTTCACACTTCTCCTTCTCTTCTTGATCACTAATGTCATCCTACAGTCCACCATCCTAAGCTGCCTAACTATGCTTTCCCCCTGCCACCACTTTACAGTCTCTAATCTCCTTCAGCGTGCACTCCTACATAGGATATAATCCACCTGTGTGCATCTTCCTCCACTCTTACATGTCACCCTATGCTCCTCCCTCTTCTTAAAATACGTATTCATCACAGCAATGTCCATTCTTTTCACAAAATCCACTACCATCTGACCTTCTGCATTCCTGTCCTTAACACCATACTTACCCATCACTTCCTCATCCCCTCTATTCCCTTCACCAACATGGCCATTGAAATCCTCTCCAGTCACCACTCTCTAACACTTGGGTACACTTGCCACCACTTCATCCAACTCACTTCAAAATTTTTCTTTCTCATCCATTGCACACCCAACTTCTGGAGCATATGCTCTAACAACATTCATCATCACACCATTTTCCAGCTTCATTAACATCATACTATCTTACACTCTTTTCACCTAAAAACACTCTTGGCATACTATTCCTTCAAGATAATCCCTACCCCATTTCTCCTCCCATCCACACCATGATAGAACAATTTGAACCACCTTCAATACACCTGGCCTTACTGCCCTTCCATCTGGTTTCTTGCATGCACAATATATCAACATTCCTTCTCTCCATCATACCGGGTAGCTCTTTCTCTATACCAGTCATACTGCCAACATTCAAAGTTCCTACCCCAACTACCACCTTCCTCCTCTCTTTCTGCCTTTGGGCATGCCTTCCCACTTCTTCTCCTTCTCCTTCAGCCAACAGTAGCCCAATTTCTATCAGCACTCTGTTGGCTAACAGTACTAGCAGTGGTCATTGGTAACCTGGGCCTCAACCGATCCAGTGTGGAAATCTATATTGTTGTCCGCATATGTCATTTGGGAAAAGTTTTACACCGGAAGTCCTTCCTGATGCAACCCTCCCCATTAATCTGGGTTTGGGACTGACATGAAGAAATGTACTGGCTTGTACATCCTAAGTGGCTGGGTTACCTTAAAGAGTGAATGGTGCCATACTTAAATTAACCACTTATGTATGTGACGTGACAAGGTCCTGGTTTATGCATTCTCAGGTGTAATCCAGGAGCGATGTGTGACAATATACTGAAAATGCACATACTTGTATTACCTTCTGAGTATATTTTGAGTTCTGGTTCAGACCACACAATACATTCTGTTTTACAGCTATACTTGTATTATGGAAGGTGTGTAGATGACTGTCAGTAAACTATGAATTCCATCCCATGTCTGAAAATGCATTTATAACTACAGAACCATAACTGTTATGCTACATCAGTTTCATATATAATACATATGATACTGTGTGTGCTCAAACAACCTGCTATACATAGTTACTGTGATGTATAATTATCTTTATATTATTATTTTTGATAAAAATTACTGTGGGGCACCATTAATAAAAAGTGGAGAGTGCTGTATTAGAACCCTGGCTCACCTAGGTTCTCATCATGAGCTTACATCTTTTGCAAAAGGAAAAGCTAGATAGCAAATGTATTTTTAATACTCAGTACTGTCCAGAATGCTAATGGCCATGCATTGTCGCTTAGCCTATTTGTGCAAAGGAAGGCAAAGCAAGTAAAAATTTTTCTTTTTTTTTCTTCAGCAGTGATTTCTGTTTGCACACACGTGAGCAATGTACAAATGACACAGGCAAAAGCATATATAGATTATTTCTGTTAATAGTCATTATGATCATTCCTCAATAAAAAAAAAAGCACCGTGGAACTCAAACCACGGTCTACTACCTATCCTAGCTATTATGGACTACAACATCTTTACACCTTGCGCTACACACAGTTGAGTCACAGGTGCATTTTCTGCTGGTGCTGACTGACACACAATACCACTAAGCACGATTGTACTTTCTAAGGCACCTGAAATTAAATTTTTAATTTTTATACATTTGCCTGTATTTTCACTGCACTGCACTTTGCAGAAATGTTAAAGACCAAAACAGAATTACAGTTAAACACATGTTAATCAGTTACAGAGATCTGGATTTGAACCCTCAGAATAAAGAAATTACAAAACATAATTGGAGTGTATTATCTCTATCTTTGCCACAGACACAACTTTGCAACAGCAATCAAATCATGTACATAGAAGCAATTTACATTTCCTCTACAGTATTAACAGGACATGCACCTGTACATTCTCATTTGATTGTACATGTATGGTTTACACATTTAGTGCAATGCGTGATCACACAACCATTTATGAATATGTTTGCACAAATGCAGCTCTGTCTTCTCTTTGGATTATATTCATTTTTCCTTTATCTCTGCTGTAATCTCAGACATACAGTCTATAGCGCATTTTGTATCATTTTCCTTTAAATGTGTGATACAAATACATGACAGTGAAAACTGGTTTTAAGCAAAGGCAGGGAAGTTTTGCTATTAGTGATCAAAACTTGTTGGCTGTTGGTGAAGCACCCACCAAGAGGAGAAAACGCTGAGAGAAGAAAGGAGCCACTTTTAAGACTTTAAGTATTTTTCTTCAGATTATTTGTTAAGATTTCTGCATTGCCGCCTACTTTTTGGTGTTTTCCAGCTTGCTAAACTTGATATCTGTATTAGGAACTGTATTTAGAACACATCTAGAGCCTTTCCAAAAAAAGATCAAAAAACAGGGTAAGGTATCACCTCAAAAGCAGAAAATAGTCCAGAGATAAAAGAGGTAGATACGCCACAACAATCGAAGCAAACCAGATAAAAAAAATAAAATATATCCTTTTATTCCATAGAAGTAAGCACTTTCACATTACAAAGAATGCTTCATCAGACTTTAACAAAGTGCAGAAAACTCATCACATTTAAATACTCATAGAGCACCAATGGCACACTTCATCAGCATCACATGTAAAATCACATTAAATCACCTCATCCACTTTTAAAGGTATAGAAAAAGATATAGAAAAATACAACTATACATGTGTGCCACAAAGATATAAACTCACAACAAATATATATATATAGATCATAAACAACTTATAAAACTAGTATATATACATTAGGAATGTGAATACAAATATATATATGCATAAAAATACTAATACTTGCAAGGATATCTATAAAATGCTTATAAATATATATATATTTCTCAAAAACATATTTCTTATATAAAAATACCCATAGAATACTTATAAAATACTTATAAAAATACATATAGAAGCACACATAAATCATGTTAAAAACTTGCTAAAAGATTTAATGCACAAATGGTCTATCTACTAAGAATGGTTTCAAAGATAACTTATCATTAAGGCCATGCCCCTTATCTGCAGCTAACTTAATTATCCACCTAGCTTCTGTTCTCTCTGTCTTATTCCTAATATTACCTAATCTTTCTGTCTCTAGTAACTGTCCTATCACCATGAATCTAAAAGCATGTGTAGTATCATTCTGCAGAGTGTGCTTAGCTAGGGCATTCCCTTCATTCTCTCTATGAATAGCATAGAGATGCTCCCTAATCCTTTCCCTCGAGGTCCTATTGGTCTTACCTACATAAAAACATTGGCACTTTTTGCAGGTAGCTAAGTAAATCACATTCCTTGATTTACAATCTGCATACTCATTAAACTCATATTTGACCCTGGTATCAGGGTGTACAAAGACATTAGAATTCATTACATAGTCGCATTGATTGCAAGTGCGACAGGCATAGGTACCCTTTCTCTGTGAAGTAACCCTATTGGCAGATATTTTTTCATAACATAGCATCCTTTTCAGTGATTTGGTATTCTTATAGCTAAAGGCCGGTCTCTCACCTACTATATCTTTAATACTATCGTTCAACTGCAAGATGTTCCAATGCCTCTTAATAATATCAACAATAGAGGTATTATTGTTAGTAAAGGGAATAACTACCCTTCTCCTGTTTCCTTTCTTCACTACAGGCTGCTTGTTAACAATGGCATCATGCTTAATATACGGCAATCCTAACTGCTCACGTCCTATGTCTTCCTTCAAAAGAAAATCATGAGTTCGATAGCCTCTATCTACAAAATCACGTTCTACATTAACAACTGCTTCCAAAAAGGCTTGATCATCACTAGTTATATATGAATAGCGTTTCAACAGGTTCTTGACAATATTCTTATGTACATGAGGTGGGTGCATACTACTTCTATGCAGGATGGCATTCCTTCTACATGGCTTCTGGAATACTCTAGTCTCAAAAACACCATTATTTTTCTCCAAAGTGACATCTAAAAAATCTATTTTCACCTGTGAAACTGTGCTTGTTAGAGTAAGGAAGGTAGTAGTTCCATTAATATAAGAAACAAAATCTTCTAAACTCTCCAGATCACCTCCCCATAGCAGAAAAACGTCATCAACAAAACGTTTGTAACATTTAATGTATTTGGAGAAATTCAGTTGTTCCCACACATAGATGCTTTCCCAATAAGCTAACACTAGATTGGCACATGAAGTGCCCATAGCTACACCTTTAATCTGAAGATAGTAGTCACTTCCAAAGGTAAAAACATTATAATTAAGAACTAACTCTAATAGGTTCATAGGTTCATACTAGGCTATCTGCCCGAGGGCATTTACAAGCCTAGCCTATCGTTTTGTGGCTTACGCCACCCCTTTAGTATGGGGAACTATGCCCATTATTTTGCTGTGCCTCTGTCGAGCAGTGACACTGAGGTAATCCCTGGGGTATATCTGCGATCTCCCATCCATTGGTCAAGATTTCTCTTGAACAAGGCCAGCGAGGTGCTCTGCCTCACATGTACCGGGATTTTGTTCCACAGCATAGGGAGTCTTTGGGTGATGAATCTATTCCTCCAGCACGTCCTATTAATAGCCGTGTCGAGGTTTAAGTCTCCCGCCCTTGTGGCTCTGATGGATCTAGATTTTTGAGGTGAAGCATATTCATCAAATCTGGGTTTGACATGGCCTTGTATGTTAGGCAAAGGTCACCTCTGAGCAAGCGGTGGCGACTGAATAGAGCTGGAGTTCTTTCAGTCGGGCAGCATAGGACAGATTTTTGAGACCCTTTATCCTTTTGGTGAGGAACTTTTGTGGCCTCTCCAGCTGCTGCAAGTGTCGGGTCAGATACATTCCGAATGGGGCATTGTACTCAATCATTGGTCTGATGAGTGATGAGTAAAGGGAGACTATGACCTCCCTTGATCTAGATGAGAATCCCTTCATGATAAGGTGGGCAATGTAGAAGGTTTCCCTAACTACTTTAGCTACATGGGTGTCGAATGACAGACTACTATCAACCTGGGTCCCCAGGTCCCTGATAACTTCTTCTGTGCTCAGTGGATTGCCACCTATTTGGTAGCTAGGGGTAACCTTGTTTATAACTTGATTTTTACTCAACCCTTTATTAATTAAATACAGTCTTAAATATTCAAGACCTGTCTTGTTGGGAATACAGGTAAATTGAGACACTACATCCAGTGTTACCATATAATCTGACTCTCCTATAGTTCTATCTTTATTAAAGGGTGCTAGAATTTCTAAAAATTGTTTAGTATCACGTAATACTGATTCTGTAGATTCTACTGTAGGTCTTAATTTTTTCTCTACATAGATCGACATTGTCTCTGTCAACCAACCCATGCCAGATACTATGGGTCTAAGGGGAGGGTCAACCATGGTCTTGTGTATTTTAGGGAGACCTCTTATAGTCGATATCACAGGTTTTTCTATTAAAAAATACTTTTACAAGTCACTGTCTATAATGCCACACATTAACATATCATACAAGTCTGCATGCACTGTTTTAATTATTTTATCTAAATCTAATCTAGTTAGCCTTTTATAGGTAGTTACATCTGAAAGCATCTCTAACATGGCTTTATTATAAGAATTAGTATCAAGTATAACAGTAGCTCCCCCTTTATCTGCTGGTCTTATTACTATATCTGCATTATTCTGTAAATCATGTAATGCCAATTTCTCATTTTTAGTGACATTGTAAAAATCAAGTTTAACAACATTCCCCTCAAACAATTTTAAAAAATCATTACTACATGCTTTCTCAAAGCTATCAAGAAGTGGGTGTAAAACAGGGGTATATACAGATGGTTTTCTAAATAAATTGGTATCAGCATTAATTCAATCATTATTACCAAACTGTAAACCAAGTGCTATATTCCTGGTAAAACATTTAATGTCCACTATAAGATTACTTACATCAACTCCTTGTGAGGGAATAAAAGACAAACCTTTGTTTAGTATTTTCCTCTCACTCTCCGATATATTATAGGCAGATAAATTCACTATCAAGTCCTCATTACTGGTTTCAGCATTTTCTTCTGGAATTCGAGCTGCCCTCCAGACATCTTCCTCTTCCTGGTTCCTTGATGGGGAGTCCAGTTCTGCCTTTGATCCGGACGAAAAGGAAGAGGAAAACGAAGTGAAGTAATGTCTTGTTCCCCTTCATATAGATTGCCACTGTTGTATCCTGCTGTCTTCCTACATACCACTGGTTCTGAATTAGCGACAGAAACTCCTAAAGGTATTCCATCTATGGAAGTAGAGTGTACATGTAAGCGTGGCTCCACGCTCAGCGTTTCAGCTAAAATAGAAGACGAAGAAGCAGCTGAAGATGTTCCTTCTACAGGGGTGGACTGTAGATGTAAGCGTGGTTCTACGCTCAGCGTTTCAGCAGGAAGACAAGGCAAAGAAGCAGAAGTGGTAGGAGCAATTAAATCCAGACGCGCTACTGTAGGTAACGAAGTATGAGTGCGTGTTGCTTCATTAGGTGTCCTGGTGGATTCCCTCGGCCAGGAGAAGACGTTCCCCCTCGAAAAATCCAAGCAGTCTCTCTCCAGCTTCTTTCTTTTTGCCAATAAGAATTTATTATCCATCGCTGTTAAAGTGGTTCCTATATCAGAATAAAAATCTATTCTCTGTGCTTCAGAGAGGACAGTAAGCAATTTCTTCTCTAATATAAGGGCTTCCTCTTGAAGCTCCTTCTCTATAACAGTGTATTGTCCAATAAGTAAATTCATATAAGAAAAACTAGTGTTTTAAGACCTACAGTAGACTCTACAGAATCAGTATTACGTGATACTAAACAATTTTTAGAAATTCTAGCACCCTTTAATAAAGATAGAACTATAGGAGAGTCAGATTATATGGTAACACTGGATGTAGTGTCTCTATTTACCGGAAGCAGTTGTTAATGTAGAACGTGATTTTGTAGATAGAGGCTATCGAACTCATGATTTTCTTTTGAAGGAAGACATAGGACGTGAGCAGTTAGGATTGCCGTATATTAAGCATGATGCCATTGTTAACAAGCAGCCTGTAGTGAAGAAAGGAAACAGGAGAAGGGTAGTTATTCCCTTTACTAACAATAATACCTCTATTGTTGATATTATTAAGAGGCATTGGAACATCTTGCAGTTGAACGATAGTATTAAAGATATAGTAGGTGAGAGACCGGCCTTTAGCTATAAGAATACCAAATCACTGAAAAGGATGCTATGTTATGAAAAAATATCTGCCAATAGGGTTACTTCACAGAGAAAGGGTACCTATGCCTGTCGCACTTGCAATCAATGCGACTATGTAATGAATTCTAATGTCTTTGTACACCCTGATACCAGCGTCAAATATGAGTTTAATGAGTATGCAGATTGTAAATCAAGGAATGTGATTTACTTAGCTACCTGCAAAAAGTGCCAATGTTTTTATGTAGGTAAGACAAATAGGACATTGAGGGAAAGGATTAGGGAGCATCTCTATGCTATTCATAGAGAGAATGAAGGGAATGCCCTAGCTAAGCACACTCTGCAGAATGATACTACACATGCTTTTAGATTCATGGTGATAGGACAGTTACTAGAGACAGAAAGATTAGGTAATATTAGGAATAAGACAGAGAGAACAGAAGCTAGGTGGATAATTAAGTTAGCTGCAGATAAGGGGCATGGCCTTAATGATAAGTTATCTTTGAAACCATTCTTAGTAGATAGACCATTTGTGCATTAAATCTTTTAGCAAGTTTTTAACATGTTTTATGTGTGCTTCTATATGCATTTTTATAAGTATTTTATAATTATTCTATGGGTATTTTTATATAAGAAATATGTTTTTGAGAAATATATATATATTTATAAGTATTTTATAGATATCCTTGCAAGTATTAGTATTTTTATACATATATATATTTGTATTCACATTCCTAATGTATATATAATAGTTTTATAAGTTGTTTATGATCTATATATATATATTTGTTGTGAGTTTATATCTTTGTGGCACACATGTATATTTGTATTTTTCTATATCTTTTTCTATACCTTTAAAAGTGGATGAGGTGATTTAATGTGATTTTACATGTGATGCTGATGAAGTGTGCCATTGGTGCTCTATGAGTATTTAAATGTGATGAGTTTTCTGCACTTTGTTAAAGTCTGATGAAGCATTCTTTGTAACGTGAAAGCGCTTACTTCTATGGAATAAAAGGATATATTTTATTTTTTTTTTATCTGGTTTGCTTCAATTGTTGTGGCGTATCTACCTCTTTTATCTCTGGACTATTTTCTGCTTTTGAGGTGATACCTTACCCTGTTTTTTGATCTTTTTTTGGAATTGCTTTTTTTGTTCATAATCAGGGACATGACAGAAGGAACCAGTAATGTTACAGATGGATTAGTGGAAACCAGACCTTTAGGTCTTACTAATATACTTACAGTGACTATGAATCCTTTATTGAAACTGTCTTATGCTGAGCTAGCTAAAGCAGCTCTTACACACAAAGGTACTGAATGTCAAGTAGATACCTTGCAGCTAATGAGGAAACTTGAAGATATTTTGAGTAGAATTAAAAACACTCAATGGCAAAAAAGGCATATGGAGGCATGTATTAAATTTAAAATAGTTCCAAGAGGTCTCCGCCTTTTGAAGATGCCTACCTTTGGTTCAACATATCCATAGTTGCTATCTAAGTGGCAACATCTGAACCTTGACACTAGTTTTTCTTATATGAATTTACTTATTGGACAATACACTGTTATAGAGAAGGAGCTTCAAGAGGAAGCCCTTATATTAGAGAAGAAATTGCTTACTGTCCTCTCTGAAGCACAGAGAATAGATTTTTATTCTGATATAGGAACCACCTTAACAGCGATGGATAATAAAATCTTATCGGCAAAAAGAAAGAAGCTGGAGAGAGACTGCTTGGATTTTTCGAGGGGGAACGTCTTCTCCTGGCTGAGGGAATCCACCAGGACACCTAATGAAGCAACACGCACTCATACTTCGTTACCTACAGTAGCGTGTCTGGATTTAATTGCTCCTACCACTTCCGCTTCTTTGCCTTGTCTTCCTGCTGAAACGCTGAGCGTAGAACCATGCTTACATCTACAGTCCACCCCTGTAGAAGGAACATCTTCAGCTGCTTCTTCGTCTTCTATTTTAGCTGAAATGCTGAGCGTGGAGCCACGCTTACATGTACACTCTACTTCCATAGATGGAATACCTTTAGGAGTTTCTGTCTCTAATTCAGAACCAGTGGTACATAGGAAGACAGCAGGATACAACAGTGGCAATCTATATGAAGGGGAACAAGACATTACTTCACTTCGTTTTCCTCTTCCTTTTCGTCCAGATCAAAGGCAGAACTGGACTCCCCATCAAGGAACCAGGAAGAGGAAGATGTCTGGAGGGCAGCTCGAATTCCAGAAGAAAATGCTGAAACCAGTAATGAGGACTTGATAGTGAATTTATCTGCCTATAATATATCGGAGAGTGAGAGGAAAATACTAAACAAAGGTTTGTCTTTTATTCCCTCACAAGGAGTTGATGTAAGTAATCTTATAGTGGACATTAAATGTTTTACCAGGAATATAGCACTTGGTTTACAGTTTGGTAATAATGATTTAATTAATGCTGATACCAATTTATTTAGAAAACCATCTGTATATACCCCTGTTTTACACCCACTTCTTGATAGCTTTGAGAAAGCATGTAGTAATGATTTTTTAAAATTGTTTGAGGGGAATGTTGTTAAACCTGATTTTTACAATGTCACTAAAAATGAGAAATTGGCATTACATGATTTGCAGAATAATGCAGATATAGTAATAAGACCAGCAGATAAAGGGGGAGCTACTGTTATACTTGATACTAATTCTTATAATAAAGCCATGTTAGAGATGCTTTCAGATGTAACTACCTATAAAAGGCTAACTAGATTAGATTTAGATAAAATAATTAAAACAGTGCATGCAGACTTGTATGATATGTTAATGTGTGGCATTATAGACAGCGACTTGTATAAGTATTTTTTAATAGAAAAACCTGTGATACCGACTATAAGAGGTCCCCCTAAAATACACAAGACCATGGTTGACCCTCCCCTTAGACCCATAGTATCTGGCAGGGGTTGGTTGACAGAGACAATGTCGATCTATGTAGAGAAAAAATGAAGACCTACAGTAGACTCTACAGAATCAGTATTACGTGATACTAAACAATTTTTAGAAATTCTAGCACCCTTTAATAAAGATAGAACTATAGGAGAGTCAGATTATATGGTAACACTGGATGTAGTGTCTCTATTTACCTGTATTCCCAACGAGACAGGTCTTGAATATTTAAGACTGTATTTAATTAATAAAGGGTTGAGTAACAATCAAGTTATAAGGATTACGATGTTATTAGAGTTAGTTCTTAATTATAATGTTTTTACCTTTGGAAGTGACTACTATCTTCAGATTAAAGGTGTAGTTATGGGCACTTCATGTGCCAACTCTTATGCCAATGTAGTGTTAGCTTATTGGGAAAGCATCTATGTGTGGGAACAACTGAATTTCTCCAAATACATTAAATGTTACAAACGTTTTGTTGATAACATTTTTCTGCTATGGGGAGGTGATCTGGAGAGTTTAGAAGATTTTGTTTCTTATATTAATGGAACTACTACCTTCCTTACTCTAACAAGCACAGTTTCACAGGTGAAAATATATTTTTAGATGTCACTTTGGAGAAAAATAATGGTGTTTTTGAGACTAGAGTATTCCAGAAGCCATGTAGAAGGAATGCCATCCTGCATAGAAGTAGTATGCACCCACCTCATGTACATAAGAATATTGTCAAGAACCAGTTGAAACGCTATTCATATATAACTAGTGATGATCAAGCCTTTTCGGAAGCAGTTGTTAATGTAGAACGTGATTTTGTAGATAGAGGCTATCAAACTCATGATTTTCTTTTGAAGGAAGACATAGGACGTGAGCAGTTAGGATTGCCGTATATTAAACATGATGCCATTGTTAACAAGCAGCCTGTAGTGAAGAAAGGAAACAGGAGAAGGGTAGTTATTCCCTTTACTAACAATAATACCTCTATTGTTGATATTATTAAGAGGCATTGGAACATCTTGCAGTTGGACGATAGTATTAAAGATATAGTAGGTGAGAGACCGGCCTTTAGCTATAAGAATACCAAATCACTGAAAAGGATGCTATGTTATGAAAAAATATCTGCCAATAGGGTTACTTCACAGAGAAAGGGTACCTATGCCTGTCGCACTTGCAATCAATGCGACTATGTAATGAATTCTAATGTCTTTGTACACCCTGATACCAGGGTCAAATATGAGTTTAATGAGTATGCAGATTGTAAATCAAGGAATGTGATTTACTTAGCTACCTGCAAAAAGTGCCAATGTTTTTATGTAGGTAAGACCAATAGGACATTGAGGGAAAGGATTAGGGAGCATCTCTATGCTATTCATAGAGAGAATGAAGGGAATGCCCTAGCTAAGCACACTCTGCAGAATGATACTACACATGCTTTTAGATTCATGGTGATAGGACAGTTACTAGAGACAGAAAAATTAGGTAATATTAGGAATAAGACAGAGAGAACAGAAGCTAGGTGGATAATTAAGTTAGCTGCAGATAAGGGGCATGGCCTTAATGATAAGTTATCTTTGAAACCATTCTTAGTAGATAGACCATTTGTGCATTAAATCTTTTAGCAAGTTTTTAACATGTTTTATGTGTGCTTCTATATGTATTTTTTAAGTATTTTATAAGTATTCTATGGATATTTTTATATAAGAAATATGTTTTTGAGAAATATATATATATTTATAAGTATTTTATAGATATCCTTGCAAGTATTAGTATTTTTATACATATATATATTTGTAGTCACGTTCCTAATGTATATATAATAGTTTTATAAGTTGTTTATGATCTATATATATATATTTGTTGTGAGTTTATATCTTTGTGGCACACATGTATATTTGTATTTTTCTATATCTTTTTCTATACCTTTAAAAGTGGATGAGGTGATTTAATGTGATTTTACATGTGATGCTGATGAAGTGTGCCATTGGTGCTCTATGAGTATTTAAATGTGATGAGTTTTCTGCACTTTGTTAAAGTCTGATGAAGCGTTCTTTGTAACGTGAAAGCGCTTACTTCTATGGAATAAAAGGATATATTTTATTTTTTTTATCTGGTTTGCTTCGATTGTTGTGGCGTATCTACCTCTTTTATCTCTGCACATCTAGAGCCTGTTTACTGCATTTCCTGTTTTTTCTTAAAACTTGCATTTTACCTGTCTCTGGCCTAGCACTCAAGTGTGGGGTCATTTATTGCACTGTTCTAACTTGTTGCTACTTGTGTATCTCTGCTATCTTTAAAAAAAAAAAAAAATCTTGCTTTTTTCCCACTTTCTGAAATTTAAAAAAAGTTTGGTTACAGATTTGCTGTTCTGAACTGTTTGTAAGTTTCTTGGAGGCCATTGCTTGCTTGGGCCAAAGGGAAGTCTCTGTGTTCATCAGTGGCAGTGGTAAACACTGAACAGCCTGCCTGCCCCTGTGGGAGTGGTTACTGCCTAGAAACTGTAGTTTTATTGGCCATTTTGGGTCAATTCCAAACTCCTTGATCCCCCCCTCTCTTAAAACCCTCTTTTGAGCGGTTTTGTGCATTTTTGCGCATAGCGCAGCATCGGGCAGTGCCGCTTAATCAGGTTTAAACTATTCCCGGCTCCACAAAGTCTGCTCTTTACTTTTTCCTTTAGAACTGTTCCAAATCTCAAAGTAAGCACTCTATTTTCCTTCTAAAACCCAGCAGTAGCTAGGATAAGTGTCTTATAAGTAAGCACTAATAAACTAAAGCACTACACCCTCTTATACTCCCTTTAAGTACTTGGCTCCCTATTGGTCCTTTTTGATCAAGTCAAAAAGTAATTCCTTATACTATTCAGGCATGTCCAAAAGTCAGTTTCAGGTTTACTCTCCAGTCCAGCTGGTGAATATGGGAATCTTGAGGCAATGTTACAACTGCCTTATGTACACAGACCACCCTCTCCTCCTCCCAACAAGCTCAAATATATGTGTGAGATGCAACTATATAGCCAAACTGGAGGCTGAGCTCTCTCAACAAAGTCCTGGCATGGTCAGTCTGGAGGAGAAGGTAATCACACACACCACAAATCCAGTCTCACATAGACCTATCGCAACAGCAAACCAAACACATAAACACACAAAAACATACTCGGTGGCTCTAAATAAAAATCTGCCGAAGCAACAGAGACCTCCAAAGCAGACATCCAAGCAACCGCTACTCCACAACAATACCCACGTATCACATAGTTCACAAAGTCAGTGTGCCACACAGTCACAGCCCTTAAGGCTAAATAACACACCTAATACACTTGTAATAGGTGACTCTATTGTCAGACACATTGATGTCCCTCTCACCAGGCTGAACAAGGAGAAGGTCATTGTAAGCTGCCTGTCAGGTGCTAGGATCCGCCACATAACACAAGCACTCAGGTCACTCCAAAGCAAGTACAAATATGACCCCGTCATTGTCCATGCTGGTGTGAATGACCTGAGACATACCTCCCTGGATTACATGAAAAGAAACATAGAGGAGCTCTCTGATCATGTGGCCCAGCTGGTATGACCCTGACCTTGAGTAGCATCTTACCCTCACCAAGAATGATACCACAGTATAAAGACAAAATGATCAATCTCAACAATTGGCTAAAGTATTGGTGTCACTCAAAGGGGATCCAGTGTCTGTCAGCCTGGGATGACATGCTTGGCAAGCCACGTTGCTTCGCTAGGGATGGCTTGCACCTGTCACCCCTGGGTTTTCGAATACTGGCCAAGGTTCTTGCCACCCCCCATAGTGCATTTTTTAGGCAAGGCTCAAAAGACAAACCCACCTCCTTAGACAACACAAGGAAAAAGAAACTAAGGGTAATGCTGCTCAACGCCAGAAGTCTAAACCTCAGGATGCATGCACTCGAGGCTCTCCTCAGTATGGAGAATATTGATATCTGTGCAGTAACAGAAACCTGGTTCAAAGCTCCCGAGAGCACCCCAGCACTACCAGGCTATACCTCATACCATGCTTTTCGGCCCCAAAACTCAGACCGAACCACAAGATGAGGGGGAGTATCCATATTCATCAAAGATACCCATACCTCCAGGCTAGTGGCACTGCACGAAGCATCTGAGATCATCCATGTGCAACTAACAGTGGGCAAAACTGCCTTCCAGTTTGTAGCTTACTACAGACCATCCTCCCAAACCCAGGAACCCCACTCGGCTTTCCTGAAGACACTGGAGAATATGAAGGTCTCTCCAAACACCATTATATTGGGTGACTTTAACTACCCAAACATAGACTGGGAGCACTACTCAAGCCCCAACACCTTAGCCCAATGGTTCCTAGAATTTATAAACTCAAATGCTATGGAACAACTGGTCACCACTCCCACAAGAGGGGAAAACATATTGGACCTGATCATCACTAACATGGGGACTCTGTGTTCCATACCAGAGGTATACCCCTCATTGGTAAGATCTGACCATAAATTAATCACTATGGACATTCATATCCCGTCCCCACCCCCAGCAAAGGAAACCACGGTCAAAAACTTCTCAAAAGCAAACTTCCCACTTCTCAAAACCGAGGTGGAATCCTTCAAAGCCCCAGGGCCAGTGGAAAATACGGCCCAAACCGCAGAATCCTTTACAAACGCATTCTATGGATACCTACAGGAATGCATGGATTGTGCTATCCCAAATAAAACTAAGACACACTCCTCCAAGGGCCGGAGACCTGTCTGGTGGACTCCAGCCATAAATAAGCTGTACAACAGAAGGAGGAAGCTACTACATGATAGAGCAAAATCCTTGAAAGGGAAGGCAACTCTGATCAGTACTAGCAAGAAACTACGATCCCTCATAAAATCATCTAAGGCTAGCTTTGAAAGAAAAATTGCACAAGATGCTAAAGATAATCACAAGGCCTTCTTTAGTTATGTCAGAAATCTGGGTGGAAACTCCTAGATATGCTCTGAGTTAGTGCAAAATGACAAAAAATACACTGAACCCACAGACATTGCCAACATCCTAGCAGACAGGTTCAGTGCAAACTTCTCCCCCCCTTCCCCCCCAAATGAGCAAATGACTATCCCAACAGAGTGTAGCCTCCCTGACATCACAGATGCACAGGTGAGAGCTGCCCTCTCCAAAGCAAAAAACACAGCATCAATGGGACCGGACGGTGTCCTGGGCTGCTTTTTACATGAGCTCCGAGAAGAACTGAACCCACACTTAAAATCACTATTCAGTCTCAGCCTTACAACAGGATATGTACCCAAAGAATGGCGTACAGCAACAGTGGTCCCACTCCATAAAGGTGGTGCCACAACAGACCCCGGAAACTATCGCCCTATAAGCCTAACTAGCCTGGTCTGCAAAGCTATGGAGCGTATCATCATGGAACTCATAAACAAAGACATTGGAACCTCCAAACACTGGATCCTACCCAATTCAGCTTTGTTAAGGTCAGATCTTGCATCTTGAACCTGATCGATTTCTTTGAAACAGTCACCAAGGCCATAGACGAAGGGAAGGTAGTCCACACAGCCATACCTTGACCTTGCAAAAGCCTTCGACACAATACCCCACTAAGGCATCATAAATAAGCTCACCAACTTAAATATCAACCCCTATGTCACAAGATGGGTTGCAGACTGGCTTAGGGATAGAACCCACATGGTCAGAATTGCAGGTGCCATGTCAGACTCTAAACCAGTTGCAAGTGGCGTCCCACAAGGCTCAGTCCTGGGACCTCTCATGTTTGGTATATATTCCTCTGAGGTACAGGCTAATACAGGAGGACTATGGCTGACAAAGTTTGCAGATGACTGCAAACTGGAGGCCATAATCGATTCGCCGGCTGACACAAGCATCCTCCAAAAAGGTCTCACAGAGACGGATAACTGGTGCCAGAGCCATGGCCTAAAGCTAAATGCCAAAAAGTGCATAGTCATCCCCTTTGGGAAAAACAAAGTGCCCACAAATTACCACATAGGTGGTAATCCATTAAGTACAGAAGAAGTAATTAGGGATTTGGGGACCCAAGTAGACTGCAATCTCTCCTTTGACAACCACATTGCCAAAGTGGTTAGAAAGACATTCTATATAGCCCACCTTATCATGAAGGGGTTCACATCTAGATCAAGAGAGGTCATTGTGCCCCTCTACTCATCACTCATCAGGCCCATAATTGAATACAATGCCCCTTTTGGGATGTACCTTACCCACCTGTTACAACTAGAAAGACCCCAAAAGTACCTCACCAAGAGGATCAAGGGACTCAAACAGATGCCCTACGCAGTTAGGCTAAAGAAACTCCAGCTCTACTCAGTTGCTTACCGCCTACTCAGAGGTGACCTGTGCCTGACGTATAAGGCCATGTCCAACCCAGAATTAATGGACATGCTCCACCTCAAGAAATCCAAATCCATCAGAGCTACACGCTCCAGTGACTTAAACCTCAGCACAGAAATAAATAGAACATGCTGTAGGGACAGATTCATATCCCAGAGGCTCCCCTCACTCTGGAACAAAATCCCAATCCATGTTAGACAGAGCCCCTCAATGACCCTCTTCAAGAAGAATCTTGACGTTTGGATGGGAGATCGTAAATTTATCCCTGGGATCACTTCTGTGTCACTGCTAGACAGAGGCATGGTAAACTAACCTTAAATGGGCTATCTTCTGTGACCTACTATACAGAGGCGCAGTCAACTAATCTAAAAAGGGTGGCGAAAGCCAAACACACTCTGGCTAGGCTTGTAAATGCCCTAGGGCAGATAGCCTAGTATCAACCTATGAACCTAAATGTGTGATGTTTTGTTTCATTTTAAAGCTTGCTGAAGTTAGTTCCACACTTTGTTAGTGTATTCTCACTGTGCAAACCACTGCAGTGAAAGTTGTCTGAATTGCTGTTATGTTTTCTTTCTGTCTCACACTAGTCATTCACAGTTGCAAGCCATTAGCAACTAACAATGGTGTAGAAGCCTACACTATGTTTATATGTGCTACACAAAGTCAAAGGTTTGGTATTCAGCAATTCTAATGAATTCACACATCATCTACATTTTCACAGTGCTCAGAGGCTTGAATATACACTACAAAAAGGTAACCATATAGCTAGGGAACTTGAAGGTGAGGACACTTGTGCATTTTGACAAAACAGAATATTGGTATTCTTTTGAAGGTGATATATCTGTAGAGAAGGCTTATAATTTGGCTAAGTTATGCTTGTATTATTCAAGTACATTCTAAATTTTGTAAAATGTAACAAATGTATTTATATATTCAGGGGAAAATGGAACTTTTGTCTGTATGCACTTCTTATATTTCAGTATTAGTATAGGCATTTTTGGCAGGTATTTACATTTCTGTGATAGACAGGTTACACTTTCAGCACAACTATAATTTTTAATATTTGATTTTACAATATTCTATGTTACTGGAGGAAACATAATGTACATGTCACTGACACTGGTATTATGCTTTTGAGATGGACCTGGGAAACCTCCACAGGACTGGTGGGAACAGTGAGAATAGAGTGGCATTCATAAACTGACTTTTTCTGTTGTAAATGTGTACATATCCAGATATTTTTGTGCAAAACATATATACATTACTTCTGTGTTATCCCTTGGTTTGTACAAACCTTCATTTGTTTGGTGTTTTGGGGTGGGGGAGCCACCTACGATTCTGTGGTCCAAGAATAAAAGCAGGTTTCAAGTGCTGTTCTGTTGAAAATGTTTAGGGAGTCTGATATTTCTTTGGGAAACATATATACATCCAATATGTGGTATTCCTTGGTTTATACAAACCTTTGTTTGTGGGTGAGGGAGAGCTGCGACAATCACGTAACCTTCAATTGTACTATATTAAAAGTGTGTGTTCAAGTGCTTAATGTTAACAAAAGGTTAATTTTTTTTGTAAGTAATACATTAGTTATGTGATCTTTATCTGTTTTATCCTTCTCTGTTGTAATTCACATAGGATTATGGCACCTAATCCTAAAAATCGATGAAAAACTCCTTTCAGTGCCACAGAAAATGAAGTGATAATACAGGCTCTGATGCACCAGGGAGCCTTTCTACTTAAGAGCGGATGTGGGATATGGCTGCCAAGTAGGAGATTCGGAACCAGTTAATCAATGATGTCAATGCAGTCTGAGATCACAGCAGAAATTATGATCAGGTGCAGCATCAGTCCACTGATATGGTTTCATCAGCCTGGAGGCAGGAGCTGCATTTGCCTGAGAACAGCTGGCTAGGGGTGGTGGTCCTGTTACCAAGCCACCACTGACACCAAATAAGAAGTTCCTGTCCACTGTCAGAGATCTAGACAGCTCATTTGAGACTGTCAACCATGTCTTGATGTTGGTGCTGATGTGGCTGGGAGGACAAGTGTGTCCCAGGAGTAGCTTCCAGGTAAGCTTACACATGGCAATTTTTATATTTGCTTGTAGAATAAAATATATAATTTGACTACTACTTCCTGTGAATTTTTTCTTATTTTTACCTTTTGATAAGTAATAGAGTTATACAAGAGAGTTGTTCAGTACCCATGGGTATGGGTGGATGCCTCAGTCAAGTTTCAGTTTCAGCTATTTCTTAAAGGACATATAGACAATTGTGTTATCCCTGCCCCCCTGTGTTATTCCCATTTTGATACTTAATTTATGTCCCTGTTGCTGCAACATCTGTGATTGTGTGACCAGTGTTAAATTTTTGTCATCTGTATTAGTTTAATATTTAGTGCAGCAGTGATTTCATTCCTGTGTTTGTTTATTATCACAGGTGATCCTGACAGTGGAAGTGTAGGACTCCTACCACCTGATGTCAGATTATTGATAGGATCTGATGATGATGGTGGACA
The DNA here is from genome assembly GCF_019279795.1 of Protopterus annectens. Lineage (NCBI taxonomy): Eukaryota > Metazoa > Chordata > Ceratodontiformes > Protopteridae > Protopterus > Protopterus annectens. The sequence continues at coordinate 907,189,923 of NC_056732.1, forward strand.
AATGGAGGCATGGTCAGGGGGTGCAGAGATTAAATCTGACACTGATGTTGTCACACACACATCTCTTGGATTTCCTTCAGACGCAGTCGGTATTCCTATGCATACCCATTTCACTGAGCCCTCAGATATTGGAGAGGTTGAGGGTGACACACTTGATCAAGGTAGTGTGGCTACTGCAGCTTCAGTGCTGGTTGACTCTGGCCATAGCCAAAGTGTGGGTGTGGTGACATGCAGGAGGGCTGGTAGGGATGCTTGGAGGAGGCCTATTATCCATCTTTCACCTGATCTTGGTGTGTCATTACGTGTCATTTGACATATGTTTAGGATTGTCATGGAGGCACAGGCATGTTCCAATAAGGCCTACAAGGATATGCTTAGGGTTCTAGATGTGGAACAGGCTGACATGCATGACTACCTCCACCATGTGGCCAATTCAGTGGATTGGATGAATGAGAAAATGGAACTGGCAGTGTCTGAGATGGAATGCCTGCTGGGAGGGGGCAGCATCTATGTGACTGTAGGTCTGTATCATCATCTGCTGTTAACTAATGTGGCTGTACACAATCCCACTCCCATAATGACAGTACTCTTACTGCTCCATCACTGGTTGAGGTGTTCATACTCAAATGTGTTAGGCCACGGGGTCATGTATCTGGGCATAGTCATGAGGAGATCTTGTTCAGCAGACATCACTTAGATTCAGGCACACCATCACATCTGACCATGGGTATGGATGTGCCAGTGCAACTCCTGACAGAGCCTGTTCTCATGGTTGGGGGCAATAACAATGAACTTATACCTCTACTGTGCCTGGCTCACACCTGTTCGACATGCCAAGATGTAGATCTAGCACAGAGCTTGGCAGTGCTCATGCAGACACTCATACACATTTCACATTTAGTGCCTATACAGATACAAACACATATAAAAGGTACATGAGGAATTCATGAAGCGTGCAGCTCATTCTATCTCAGTGGCCATTTCATTATTTATCTAACTTTCTGCCTGCCTGCTGGCCCCCAAACAACACCCTGTGCAAAAAATGATAACTGTGCCATATCCTTGTTTCTATCTTTTGGATTCAGGGATACACATGTATTTTTCTGATGCGCAGGGTACATAGCTTACTGAGTGCTTAGTATATGTATTGGTGATGATATTTTGAAACTTTTGCTGATATCTTACAGTCTTTTTACTGTTGTGATTACTACCTTGAAATTGTTGATATGTTAATTGCTACAGTTTGTGAGAATGTGGGTTAATTAGACTTTGGACTGCTTTTTCTATTGTGTGTATTTTCGATGCATGAGGCATGTTAGCTGATAAACAGCAGAAATCTAGTGACTTAAGTCAGTCCTTTCACATATTGATGTCATTGCTGGACAACTTACACACATTCTATTTACGTACATTTTCAAGTAACAGTATGCAAGTATCTGTCATTATTTTGTGTTCTTACCCATTTATTTTCTTGTTCCTGATTCAGCACGTACCTTGATATTCCTGCAGTTACAACTGTTGTAATTTGGGTCTGACTCTGTCTGATGCTAGCGGTGCACAGCCATTACACAGTTAAGTAAAGGTTGTCAGCATTTCCTGGCATTTATTTTTCTGTATGTATGTGCATAGGATGAAGGCTGTAACCCTTAGGTGGTCAGTATGTGTGCTATCCATTGCCTCTTGGCCAGGTCAAAGGCATATTGTGCACACCAACATCTACCTACACCCACCGTGGCTGGTGGCTCCTCCTCTGACTTCTCACCTGCATGTGGCTGTGGTGAAATAGCAAGTGGTTATGGAATGTGTACCCCTTCCCCTTAATGTTCCTGTTGCAACTGTTTTCTAAGGATAGTATTGTGTAGGATAGCACAGACTGATAATTTAGGCACAAGTACTGGAATTGTTCTGAAGCCCCCCCCCCTCACCATGTATCTAGACACCGAAACCATGACTTCAACAGCCCAAACACATACTCTATGACATTTCTTGTTTGGGCATGAGCCTTATCACCTCCATATGTGTACATTGCTGATGGATGTCATCAGCCATAGTTTAAGTGCATACCCTGGATCACCCAGTAAATGGTCTTGTGGGATATCCCCCCTGGAAAACCACTGGTAGAGCTGTGAATTGTGCCAGATATGGGAGTCATGTTAACTGCCAGGGTTGCCAGCACACACATTCAGGATGATTCCCTTAGAGTTACACATTACCTGGCAGTTAATGGAGTGGAATCCTTTTCTGTTTAATTATACTCTTCCCTGTTACCTGGGTGGTGATTTGATCTCAATGTGCATGCAGTCTATGGCACCAAAGACTTCATGGACGTGTGCTATGAGGCAGAAATCCTGCATAGCTGTATCTCTGTCATTGGGTACAGGGAAAATATATATAGTCACTGGCATGCTGTAGTATAGCATTCCAGAAATGATGTAGGATCCTGGATGTTGATGTCTGTCACACCCCTAGCATGTCCACTGTTGGTTTCTGGAAGGTTCCTGTAGTTACATATGAGTGCTACACCTATCTTGGTCTCCACAGGTATTAGTTCCCCTTGGTTTGCCCTTGCTCTCAGTTGAGGATAACAGAGATTGATTGCAGAGCTCCTGGAGTGTGTCTCTATCCACCCTGTAGTGTTCTACTATTTCTACCTTATGCAGACCATGAAAAGTTAAGTGGGTTCTAAACACCCTTCTCCTTCTTGCCCAAGGTATATTAGCAGCAGCAGCATAGACTTGAGCCTGATGCACATGTACATGCAGAATAGCAGCAGCAGCCCCTGACATGCTTTCCATGTAGTGCAGTTTCCATGGCTGTATTCTAATGGTTTTGGAATTTGAGGCCAGCAGCCCCTGACATGCTTTCCATGTAGTGCAGTTTCCATGGCTGTATTCTAATGGTTTTGGAATTTGAGGCCAGCAGCCCCTGACATGCTTTCCATGTAGTGCAGTTTCCATGGCTGTATTCTAATGGTTTTGGAATTTGAGGCCAGCAACCCCTGACATTCTTTCCATGTAGTGCAGTTTCCATGGCTGTATTCTGATAGGTTTTGGAATTTGAGACAAAAACTTAAACTAAGTATACACAATTGCTTTATAGCTTGTTGAATAGCTGTTGAATAGCTCTGCTGTATTGGATTGGTTGACTAGCATACAAATCAGCTGCTTATGCTGTAATTAGCATTCCATGATATTTACTGTGTTTGCGTGACTTTATACACCACACGATATTTTAGCAAACCATGTAGGGTTTATTGAATCCAATCCAGTGTCTCTTTTGTACCTATTCTGATTATAGAATAATTTATAATATGCTGTATAATGGCAATCATCCTAATTGCTACAGATATGCATGCTATGTGAGACATGTGTGTGTGTGTGTGTGTGTGTGTGTGTGTGTGTGTGTGTGTGTGTGTGTGTGTGTGTGTGTGTGTGTGTGTGTGTCCTTGAACTGGTTGGTACTTCATTTAGGATTACTTCATCCATGTTGAATCCTCTGGGAGCCAAGCCAGGTTCTGGATTTCCCAACATCTCTCAGTCCTGAGTTTGGTTAAACAGGTAATTGTATAAGATTACATAACAGAATGATAAGGAAGCAAATAAAAATAGGTAACCTTACTTTCTGAGTGGAATTCAAAATGATGGCTGATAATGAATCTCCTCACTGATGTTTTTTGTGATGCCTTTGGCTTAAGATAAGTGAAAAAGCTATAAACTTAAAAACCTACCAAAGCCTAAACATGTTTTATTGATTGTGGCTTTGAACTTCTAATGATTTCACAGTGATCACCTCCTTGGAGATCCTAAATCCACCTTCTACCTCATATTCTCCAAAAATTAAAGTTGTTTAATCATAACTATGTTTTAAAATTAAATGAATAAATTAGTTTAATGTAATGTCAGATTTTCTTAGTGCAATATCTCTAAAACTGACTGTAGTTTTCTTTTCAAATAAATCATCCAATTGAAAAGACAAAAAAAAATAATACTATCATTCAGATAGACTGCCATAATCCAGATGAAGCAGAAAAATGCAGTACCTTACTGATGAAATATTTTATTGGACCTATGAAGTGATGAAGGCCATATAGCCTGTTTGTAAATTAAAGTGTTCCACTCAGAGTTATAAGTACTGCATTGTCATGTGACTCCAGCTAACAGTTTCTACCCATAGTCATCAGATTAATCGCTCATTTTTAGATACATAGTCAGGCTTATTGAATACACTTTGAATAAATATATCCCATTTAATTTTTTTCAAAATTAAAAGTTATTTTCAATTGGCTTATAGGAAAAACAAACAAACTTATTAAATGGAAATGATCAAGCTAGATGAGACCTTTCCCAAATAACTTGAAATGGTCACTTTGTCAATGCATAGCACGGCTATGTCAGCTTTGCTCTTGGCATTTGATTGGACTTATTCATATTCAGGCATACATTCATTCATTCATTCTCCAATACTCACTTTATCCTCTTCAGGGTCATTGGTAAGCCAGAGCAAGTAATAGGTATAAAGCAGAGTACTAGTCCTTGATCGGACATCAGTCCATTGCAGGAGTCATACACAGCCTTGCACGTATTCAAATAGATGCATGTGAGCATGCATACACACACACACACACACACACACACACACACGCGCGCACACACACACACACACACACACACACACACACACACACACACACACACACACACACACACACACACACACACACACACACACAATGCACTCACACATATAATAACAAAGGGGAAAGTTAACTTATTAAATCATGAAAATCAACAGAATAACTGTGTCAAAAGCCCAACCAATAACTGCAGTAAAAAATCCACCAAGATATAACTAGAAAACCATTTATTATTGAGCGCTTTTGTCTCGGTTGGTCCCGAGACTTCGTCAGAATAAAAAACACAAAAAAACTCCAGCTTTTAAATAATGAGACCAGTTAATTTACAAACAATTAATTAACATTCTAATCAATCTAATTAAGTAATTTTTAAAAAAAATTCACCCCTGGATTCATGAAGCTTGGTGCAAGTCTGGTGTAAGGCTTGCGCCAGCTGTGCGGTGTAGATGTGGAGTAGTCGCGCCATATGCATATTAATGAAGGCGCGCAGCCGTCACAGCCACGTGCATAGCAAATGTGAGCGAGTGCAAGGGGCGTATCAAATTTCCGCAGGGAGGTGTGTCAATGTCGGCTTTCGAGGAGCAACCTAAACTGCTGAATATTATATTCCGCCAGCAATAATAATCGTACCTATCAGTGTCCGTGGAGACTGAAATGTATGCAAAGCAGAGTCCCTGCGAACAGAAAATGAAGACTCAAACACAAATGCACGGTAGGGAATAACGGGTCCCTACCCATGAACAAATGACAGGAAAACCGTGTGCCTGTAGTCCAACGTAGTGTTGATAGCTATACCATGTGGAAGTGAGATGTATCAGATGTTAGCGCGCCACCAGTAGGTATGTCCAGTCCAACGGAGAGGGTCACCAGCCGACCCATAATTTGAGGGAGGGAACATAGCTGTGCAGATGTGTCCATAACAAAATACACGAGGAGAAATGTAGATATAGGTAGTGACCATATGTCTGAATCATATCCCACAAGCCATGTAATAGTCACATACAAAAGGTATGTCCGTATTTCACATACCAAATGTGATAGGAAATAGCATACGCATGTAGACAAAACAGAAGGAGCATATAAACGAGCCATAACAACACGGACACATGTAGGCCGAAAGGAACAGTATGATCCGTACCGTCGACCAAGATTACCACCTGTCCCACTTTGCGAGCGACAGTCCCTCTGTGGGCAGATGTGTCCTGACACAAACATGTAAAACTGGCAAATGTCCAGAGAATATAGGACATAATTCCTCCATAGACGTCATGCAATAGTTGCATTAAACATATTTCACTGGACGTATAATACATAAATGTCATAACAAACAGAATAAGATACCGAAATGCTACAAGAATAAGCTTAGATATAGGCAAGAATTGTAAGTTCTATCTGCCGAACTGACCGTGGGTATGTGTCGGCCTGTAAAATATGCTGTGTTCACCGCAACTGTCACAGTAGGGATGCCACCCTTACAAATGGCCAAAGTGGGACATATTTGGTGCAGACATCAGACTGTACAGGCCGACACATACCCACGGCCAGTACAAAGGACAGAACATAACTGTGTTGCCTACAGAAAAGCGTATTCCTGTAGCATTTTAGTTGCTTATTCTGTTTCTCATAACAGTCAGGTATTTCAGATACAGAATTAACTGTTTAATGCAACTATCACATAAAATATAAGAAATATGTTTGTCCTAAAATCTCAGGACATTTGCCATGTTGACAATTACATGTCAGGACACAACTGCCCAAAGAGGGACTCTCCCTCGCAAAGTGGGACAGGTGGTAACCCTATGTCACACAGTGGCCAATTGAAAAGGTGGAAACACAGCCATTGACTGTGGGGAGGCAATGTCCACAACAGTCGGACATGTGTAAGGAATAGCTTGGACATAGGAAAAGGTGCCATCCTACCAATGAGTAGAACAGGCTGGCAAAATCCAGAAGGCAGCTGTATAATCTGAACGTGTATGTGACACAGTCGAATGGGTAGTACCCGGATACACCAACCAAGTAATGAAAGTGAAGTAAGGGCATGTACCTATGTGCGTGAGATATAGCATGTGGAAAGCAAACATGGCAGGGTAGTCCACACAACCATAAAGGTACCCGACACATGTAGGGTAGTCAATGTGTAACTCTGGCCATGTCATGGGCCAACAACGAAAGTAGTGCTCTATGGGGTGTGAGTAAATCATGTGTGAGGGGTGTGTGTTTAATGGTAAATTCCTCAAAGGCGATACTTGTATCGTATGCAGAAAAGGTGAACCGGAGGTGTATGAGGGGGCAGCGGGTGAAGTGGAAAGAAACACAACCTCATGTAGAAACAGCTGCAAGACAAGCAGGCAGGCCATAGTGTAGAACACAATCCCACAAACATATGAATATGGAAATATGCGAGACAAATGTATAGATACGGCACCATCACATACCCACAGATGGGTCCTGATGGAACTGGCCATAACAAACGCAACATACCTGGATGCATAATAGCCTACCCAACATACCCTCCACAACACACAACCTGTCACCATACCAGAACATCCACCAAATCCAGCCGTACTTGGTCCACTGGTTTGTTGCAGAAACAGCTACACACAGTGACCCCTATGCATATGTAGTAGGTATTGTCACCCTAGGCAGTGTCAGGATTGCAAACCATGTATCCCCTGCAGGTAAAACCCCCTGCACGTTTTCGTGCAGCCACAAAAATCTTCGTTATATAACTTGTTTTGGTCTTGACCAATTTTTGGGATATCCCTCACGGGATGACCAACTTGTGTAAATAGTAGAATGGGTATGACGACATGATGTCCAATCCAGTAGATATCTGGACACAAGTCAGAATGTGCAGTGGAGGTCCATGACACTGTCCAGCCCTAAGTGGGCATGCATAACCTACCACCCAGGATAAAATACCTTCCCGTGAAGCATGTGTCCAGACACGAATAGGAGGGAGAATATAATGCACACATTTGCAAAGTGGAAAATGGCATGAGGGCGAGGAAGATACTACGTAACCACGTCAACCCTGATCAAGTGTGAGGGACACTGACTGTGTGCAGTCATGACTGACCATACCTGTCAACCTGTGTGAGCAAGATATCTGGACAGAGCCGTGAATATAAGTGAGACAAAGGTCCAAAATAAGGGATAATCTGTAAACATATCTCTTAGAAACATAGAATTTGATAGAATAACAGTTTGCACATTGGCGTTAATGTCTGGAGTATGAAGTCTGAAACCCAACTGTCTGTCAGCACGTTCCGACTGCAGTCTTTAATGCTGAGCTACTGCTGTGCCAGAACACAACAGCATATTACAGAGGTCCGTGCCATACCACTCAACTGCCCGGATATTCGCAGAATGACTAGGGTCACCACCTGTCCCACTTTGCGAGTAACAATCCCTCTGTAGGCAGTTGTGTCCTGTGAAAAATATCAAGACATAGCAAATGTCCTGAGAGTTTATTTCCTAATTTACTTTAATAGTCGCATAAAACGGTTATTTTATATATGAATCCTCAATATGTTATGTGAAGTAGCATAAGCAATTCAAATGTTACTAGAATAAGTTATTATATGTACAAAAAAGGTTAAAGTTCAGTACTATGCACGGCTGTAGGTATGTTTTGTCCTGGAAAATCTGACATCTCTACAGAACATGTCCCACTTTGGGCAGTAGAAAAGGTGGCAACCTTAAGAATGACCACAGGTTCACCCCATAGTGTTGGTGTGTGCCTCCGACAATCTGCACCAGTGTGGTAAATAGCTGAGGATTGACGTCACTAAATAATGAGAAATGTCCTGAGTATAAGACTCCACAACCTGCAGAAAAGTCATGCTAATGCAAAACCTAGCATTCTATCAACGTTCTAAGCTTGTAAGAGCAATTGTTAAAATGTGTCCCTAATTGTCCCCCCATCATGTAGGTTTTGCACAGGTTCGGTGCTCTAAGAGGTTGAGAGGTATGGTCCGTACATATTTACAGGAACAGCCCTTCACACTTGTGTAATGTACAACTGCATACCTGTAGTCACTTCATGTCCAGAAATAATAATCCCCATATGACTGTATACAGGTAATAGTCAAATGTGAATGGGAACACCCCTTACCGTGGAGTATGGACTGTAACAACCCCATCCATAATATGTAATGCCAACAGAATAAGCTGCTGACAGGTGCCCAAACACCTGTGTCTATAAACACAGGTAAAACTTCAAAATAGGGAGATAATCCCTGTCCATATGCTACATCTGACATTTCACCTCGGCCAGAGAAGTTCCGTTCACCAGGTGGACAAGCCGAAAGCCAGATCACTACATGAACACCCTGACAATCAAAGACCTGTATGTGGCTGGACTATATGCCTTGGTGTTCTGCATATCCTCGGAGTGATTAACAATGCAGCCAGAGTCCACAGCAGTAGGCAATAGGGAATGTGTAATATGTAGTACCGCCTTTTTCCCACCAGGAGAATGGATGCCTGTGTCGTAGGTGAAGCGGTGAGGCGTATGTTGATGTAGCTAAGTACTATGGGTATGCATATCAATGAGGGAGAACACCAATAGAATAGTGGTTCCGGTATCCGGCCAACGTGAATGCAGTCCCGGTTGACCTACGACCACTGCACATATAACTTGAAAGTGTAATGAAAGCGTTCGTGCAGTACACACATTTAAATATGTAAAGGTGAACGTATGTTTAGCAGTGGTCCGTAAACTGGAATACAGATATGTAACTGTTACGGTCAGAATTATGAAAGTTCACGGAAGCACAATTATCTATGAAACATATGTAACCCACAATAAGGATATGCAAGTGCGCATGTGCGTGTGTAATCCGCTCACAGAATAGAAAATGAATGGTGTTTTCCCCACGTTCTATGTACATGGCTCATACCTGTTAAACCCGCAAAGTATGAAACCGGACAAAGCCATAACAACAACTGGCACAAATAGGGACAATCCCCAGATATTGCCCTAACAGACATAGAGAGTAGATAGAATAACAGGTGTGTCACTAGCATGGATTCTCTGAAGGGTATGAAGTCATAACCTGAAATGTTTGTCATTATTTACCAACATCAGTCTTTAATGATATGCCACTAACTTGCCAGATAGACACAAGGTTATGAAAAACGGACCAAAGATAAGAGTCAAACAGCTGTACATGCAGCGGAAATCTGTACAGTTGAAAGGTATGATATGGAGATATATATACACATATATCCACAGACATAATCCAAAGCAAATTATGAGATGAGGAATGTACAGACATATGTATATATATGTACATATATATATATTTCTATACACACACGATACATGAATAGGTATATACATAACACACATATGTCCCTGTACATATAACACATGTACATAAATAGGTCACGGTCTAGCTAATATGGATAGACAGACAGACATGCATGAAAGGAGAATACACCGATGGTTTCCAAACCATTGCCCAGAAAGTACCAGTGTGACAGGGCCTGCAAGTTCTACACGTTAAACATGAATATAGGTGTCCTTTGCAGGACCCCAAAAATTGATCCTGTAAAGTGCAAACCGTCATTGATGCAAAAGAAGTCACACCTGCAACTACGATATAAGTGTACATGCAACAGTAGCAGGTGCAAGGGTTATAACACATGGGTCGATTGAATGTATGACGTACGAGCTGATATCCGCAGAGTGGGGAGTGCTCAGAAGTGTCCTCACACTTTATTATCGCTCACATTAAACATGTCTAATGGGTAGTGTGGAGGTGTGTCAGGTATGGGAATCATGGGTATGCAGAATTGGGCCAAGGTGTTGGTTGGCACAGATCTATTAGGTACGCCCCATGGGAGTGATCAATATACCTATGTGGGTATAGCACACATCTACATTCTCCAAAAAGGTGCAACCCATCTACTGGATATTGTGTAAACCATTGGGGGAAGACGTAGGGACCTATATCAGTGTCATGTAGGCGATTATCATGGATGGACATGCGTATGACCAAGATGGTAACCATACCTGCCAGAATGTCAGAATAAGATAGCTGGACTAAGGCATAGTACATGACAGACAAATAGGGACTATATTAAATATACCTCAGACAAAGTCAGACCGTTGATAGAATAATTGCGTAGCCAGGAATCCTAATGTTATGAGAGTTAGTAATCATGAAATAGAAATGTCAGTCATGATTACCTAACTGCACAGTCTATCATGGCTTGCCAGCAATCTACCAGAAAGGCACATTATCATGACAAATGTAACAGAATCATAGGTCAAACCCCAGGGCGTATACCCATAATGTGTACAGGTGAGATGTATGAAGGTAACCCATCCTAATGAAATGTACAGAACTAGTGATAGTAGGTAGACAGGTGAGAAGAAAGATGTCAGGACAAATGACAAAACATGTACAAGTCATAAGCATGTTTGTCCACAAATGTGAATTACAATGTATGGCCTGTGAAAGTCAATGTGGAAGGTTAATAGACTCAAAAGATATGTGTCCCTCAGGGTGTCATGCAGTGTCACCGATACAGTGTCCAGTCCCCCATACTCGTACGTGAGCTCTGCCACTGACGGAAAGCACAAATACCAGCATACACATAAGGTACATGATGGAATAATTAGTGTGGATAAGCACCTGTTGGCCTGTGTGAGGAATATAACCCAGTGGGTGGGTGTGTCCTGCAATAGGAATGTAATGGTAACTGGCCTGTGATGGCGCCATGTATTGTGTGTATTGGCGTAAGGAAATTGATGTTCAGTATCAGAAACATACCTCTCAACTGTACGAATGTGCAGATGTATGCCTCATATGTGTGGTGTGTTCCTCTTACAGTCTGTACCTGTCTGCCAAATACCTGAGAACTGATGTCATTAAATAATGATAAACATATGTGTTTAAGACCCCAAATCCCTCAGAAAGGTCATACTAATGCAAAACCTATAATACTGTCAACTATCTACGTTTGTAAGAGCAATATGTAGAATCTGCCCCTATCTGTCCCCCCATCATGTTAGGCTTTGTACAGATGTTATGCACTAGGAGGTTGATAGGTATGATCAAAAACAGATACATGTCTGAGGAAACAGCATTATCGACTGCAAGATAACTCAGAAGGTATGAAAAGTGCTGCAGTAGGAAGTTCATCCGCAGGTATGTGCTGACATGTCAAATGACACAGCAGTCTACAGGAAGTACCTATAGGGTGTCACCTTTATCAATGATGACAATGGGACATACCCACAGCCATGCATACACCACAAACAGACATAGCACACAGCAAAGCCTAGGCCATGATACATGAAGCCTCCTGCGTGTATGGCTTGAGTGAGAGTACAGCAAGGAAAGATGACTGCTAGGCTATTCAGCAAACACCTGCAGGGGTGTGCAAGACCGCCCATAACACGAACATTGCACGGACAATGTTGGGATTTGCAACATACCCCATTTGTATGTGTAAGCTATGCAAATGATGTAATTATAGGGTTGCCACCTTTCCAAATGCCCAAAGTGGGAAATTTGTGCTACAAACATCAGATTTTGCAGGGCAAAACATACCCACGGCCAGTACAAAGGACAGAACTTCAGTGTTTTGCCTGAATAAAAGTTTATTCTTGTAGCATTTTAGTTCCTTATTCTGTTTCTTATAACATTTAGGTGTTTCAGATACAGAATAACTGTTTAATGCAACTATTACATAAAATATAGAAAATAATTTTGTCCTAAAATCTCAGGACATTTGCCATTTTTTCACATTTTTTGCAGGACACAACTGCCCAAAGAGGGACTGTCCCTTGCAAAGTGGGACAGGTGGTAACCCTACATAATTACGTGATACATGAAACAGTAAGCTGTCCGTGCAAGAGCAGAGTTATGTGCAGAAATGTACCCAGATGTTATGCGACTAACGTTTTGCACGTTGCTAAACGGAGCAATGACAGCTGCAAATACAGTATGAATACAGTCAAAGAAACATGCCAATGTCCAAGTCCAAGGCCAGTGGCGGCTTTGTCCATTGGATATCAATGAACCAGTTGTTGTCCTCCCCCGATCCCTGGTGTGGAAGCATAGCGCAGTGCCACGAGAACGCGCTGCGCTTCAAAACAAGACATATGGATAATATACATACAAAATGTAGGTTTAGCTAGATGTTAGTACGCCATGCAGATGAATGGCAAGCTGGAGACAACATGGCTACTGTGTACTGGTACCTATGTGTGGAAGCGGTCTGTCAGAGATGTAATGAAGCATTTGTAGGCAATGTGAGGCAAGTGAGGCTGAGGATAGTGAATCACATGTCATGCCATATGGGCCAAGCCTCTACAGTGTAGTGTAGTTTAAGGAGACTATTAGAGTAGAAGATAGGTGACAACAGGAGTGTGTATGTACAAAACACTGTAACCTCACCGGAGCAGTGTCACATGTGTGCTGTCAGTACTCAGTGGAAGAGGCGTGTCATGAGCTATCCTAGGGAAAGTCAGGAGACTGACGGCGTACGCCATGGATACCACCGATGTGACCTGCAAACCTGCCCACAGTGTATCTGTGCCCGTGCGCGCCAGTAAGCCTGTGTAAGCATGTGTGTGCACGTGTTAGCCCGTGTGCACATGTGGAAGAACGAGTAAGCTAGTGTACGAATGGTGAAGCCTGTGTAATGTCGTGTATGCATTTGTAAGCAGGTATACATGTGTACTACACACATCACACACGTACTGCACACACAGACACACATGCTGCCAATACTACACACATCAGTGAAATGGCACATGGATGGAGATTACATCATCAGAGGTAACAGTGCTGTAAACTATGCCACAGTGATGGTCATAGCTGCAGTGCATCATACCTGCTGAAGTACACCTGGAAGTAACACACTGTGTGTTAACAGCATGCTAACATCAATACAGTGGAATAAAGCCACTGTGTGCAGCAGCCCCAGGTTAGTCAGATCCTGCATCAATGTTACACATCACAGGTGGTGGCACAGGTGACATCATATGCACAGGGTGTGGTGTTAACATGTCCAGAGCTGTCATAGAGCCATCCAATGTACACGTAGGTGTGTGTGTGTGAGGGACAACAGTTATTGCATGGCCCAATGGTGGTGCAATGGGTGTGTGTATGTGATAGCCATAGCTGTTTGTGGTAAGTGTGTGTGTCTGCATATACACAGGTACAGCATGTGTCAGCCATATACAGGAGGTTGTGGGACAGTCACAGACCGTACCTGCCAGGCTGTAGAGATCCCATTACTGGCCATGGACACCCCTCCATGCATCCAACACAACCCAGTCCTGCACCTGTCAATGTCTACACATACAGTCCTGGGATCTGTACCACAACCTGTGAATAAACATGAGTCTGTAATCTTAACCTGGGTTGCATAGAATTGACAGTTACTACAGATGGATATGAGCCATACTCACACTCCAATGTAATAACCACTGCTGACTGTTGCCGAGATCTGCATACGACCAGTCAAAGGTGCTGCACTAACATTGTTTCCAATGCCCGTGTAATACCCAGCAACACAATAACCGGTCACTACACATGTATAACCCACGATCACTACAGCACAGCATGTGCACTATCACAGAGCCATAGCAGATTATATATATATATATATATATATATATATATATATATATATATATATACACACACACACACATATATATACACACACACACACACACACACACACACACACACACACACACACACACACACACACACACACACATGCGTGGCAGGGTTGGGAGCAGAACATAGACGTAAGCACTGTACCACATGACAGCATTACGCAGTTACAAAATGAGCTACCATGATCAGTGGATCACATGATTCACACAGGCACACGTCTAGCCTGCAGACAGCAGCATCAAAGGCAAAGATGCTGCACGGATGTTATGAAGAGTGAATACTGTCAAAGCAATGTACTGCTGTCATGCAGCTGGAAACACACACACACACACACACACACACACACACACACACACACACACACACACACACACTTGGCAGGGCTGGGAGTCAAACATACACCTAACTACTCTAACACACTACAGCATGACACATTTACAGAACACGCTACTGACATTACTAAGCACAGCAGTCCCAGAGGCAGACATCTAGGTGTGTGTCATCATCCGCAAAGGCAAAGATGTCAGTAGCAAACTGCTGTGTTGTGCGGCGTCTAAAAGCAAGACTGAGTCCCCAGGCAGACGGGAGCATGCGCGCAAACACACACACACACACACACACACACACACACACACACACACACTTGGCAGGGCTGGGAGTTGAACATACACCTAACTACCCTAACACACTACAGCATGACGCATTTACAGAATGCGCTACCGACATTACTAAGCACAGCAGTCCCAGAGGCAGACATCTAGGTGTGTGTCATCATCCGTAAAGGCAAAGACATCGGTAGCAAACTGCTGTGTTGTGTGGCATCTAAAAGCAAGACTGAGTCCCCAGGCAGACAGGAGCATGCCCGCAAACACACACACACACACACACATACACACACTTGGCAGGGCTGGGAGTCAAACATACACCTAACTACCCTAACACACAACAGCATGATGCATTTACAGAACGCGCTACCAAGATTACTGAACGCAGCACTCCCAGAGGCATACTTCTAGGTGGGTGACATCATCCGCAAAGGCAAAGACGCCGATAGGGAATGTATGTGGTGTGAGGCATCTAAAAGCATTACTGTGTCCCCAGGCAGCTGGAAACACACACACACACACACACACACACACACACACACACACACACACACACACACACACACACACACACACACACACACACTTGACAGGACTGGAAGTCGAACATACACCTAACTACCTTATCACACTACAGCATTACACATTTACAGAATGTGCTACTGAGATTACTGAGCACAGCACACCCAGAGGCATACTTCTAGGTGGGTGACATCATCCACAAAGGCAAGGACGCTGATAGGGAATGTATAGAGAGTGAGCAGTCTGAAAGCATATTACTGTTCCAAGGTAGACGTAGACAAACACACGGCAGTGGTGTGATCGGTGCAACCAAATATCTACGGATCACTACAACAACACTACATAGATACAGGATGCGCCACAGACAGTACACCCTTCAAGACAGCAACCAGTGTGTTCAATGTAGGCATCCATTGTGACATTGAAAATGGACATCTGTTGCCTGGATGACCACCATCGCTATCAGGATGTCAATGGCCATGCCCACATGCTTAGTATCGCACGTCTGTTTGGAATGTACTGTGTGTCCATCTACACAATGGTGTACTGGGCATGCCCACACACTTAGCAGTTGCAAAGGGCCGTCTTGCATGCACACAGATTCTAAACATGGAAGGGCACAGTTTGGCATGTACTGTGTGTCCATCTACACAATGGCGTACTGGACATGCTCACACCCCATGCATACACATGGATAATGTACTGTGTGTCCATCTACACAACGGCGTACTGGGCATGCTCACACACTTAGCAGTTGCAAAGGGCCATCTTGCATGCACACGGATTCTAAACACGGAAGGGCACAGTATGGTATTACTGTCCCCACGTACATGAAGGCCACTCACATGTATTGACCAGTACACACTCAGGAGCTATCACAGATGTCTCAGGTGCATATCACAGAGGTACACACCACAATCTACAATGTAGCCCTCCGACATCACCATGTCATTGGACCAGCAATGCACAGCCATACATTAACACAACACCGTGTGACTCATGACCAGTGGACTGTACATAGGTCTACAGCAACTGTGCAGACTACACATGTACCGACAGGGTTCCATCATGTG
Source organism: Protopterus annectens (assembly GCF_019279795.1). NCBI lineage: Eukaryota > Metazoa > Chordata > Ceratodontiformes > Protopteridae > Protopterus > Protopterus annectens. The sequence continues at coordinate 907,206,412 of NC_056732.1, forward strand.
TTATGCATTGCAATGATACCACTGTACATAACCAGGTTGGCTCTACACATACCAGGGGCCCTGGGTCTTACACAGCTGTGACAGATGACTGTCACTGTACACCAACGAACACACATGTTTGGCTATGTCATACATGTAATTGCAGTGGATATGTGCATGGACCACACACACAACACATATGTACATATCATAGCTTTTGCTGTCCTCTGTGCAGACAAGTGGCTACAGCAATCATACACACTCAAATGGAAGGTGGGTCCATGGCTGTTGAATGCTATCAGTACATGAGGCAGCAATGTTGACTGAGGACACATTCCCTCTGTACTAGTTACCCATGACACCCATCATATCATACAACAGTCCATGTGTTATGTATGTCAACACACATGTCCACCAATTGCAATGCATACAAACATGGCTACATGACAGGCATGTAGGACCAACACACATGTACAATCTGTAGTGTGCATGCAGCTACCATAGGTTCATAGGTTCATAGGTTGGTACTAGGCTATCAGCCCTAGGGCCTATACAAGCCTAGCCATAACAATTCCCTGGCTATTTCTTCCCACATTATTTACTTTTCATGCATGTGCAGTAGCTGATGTAAGTAACTCATCTGTGCCTAACTACAACATGCAGCTGCAATGCAGCCCCATCATTGACACCTGTATATGGTGACATACTGAAAGTACAGTAGGATGTACAGCAGGTATGGATGGATGTGTGTACATAAAGAGGTGATCCACTTGTGTAGATGGATGTTTGCCGGGGACGGCTCACAGGTGTGTCACACGCCATCCTACCATTACATGTGCAAACAGTATGCTATGTTACCGTTACTTGACGGTGGAGACATAGAACCTACACAGTGGTCAGGTGTTACTGACAGTACGTCACTTGACACCTGTAACACTTACATCCTCCTGTGTGCATATAGCAGCACAATTGCCGAAGTTAGCGTTGGTACACATAATGCGGCCAATACTGCTGCATGTCTGTCAGACGTATCATCATATAGCAGGTGTATCATTCACAGTACTGCCATGTGTGATTGCTTGTGTGACCACATATGCCACATATAGTGGGGAATACATCCCAATTGTTACACAACCCTGTACACTGTTATAGAGATCTGTACATACTGCAGTGTGGAAAGCATGATGTAGGCAGGTGTGGTGTATGTATCACACACATCAGATATCCATATGTGTATGACATGTGTGGTCTCCACAGTGTGTGTATGTAGGTATGTATGGCTGTCTGGTGCATGGAGTGAGGGTGTATGCTACCATACAGAACACACAGGATCCCTAACCCCTCATGGTGATGCAGTCCACTACCCTGTTGATGCCATCGGTCTCAGCAGCACTGGCTACCTGTACATGTTCTTTCTCTGTGTCGCATCATGTGGGTTCACAGTACTGTGATGGTGATGACCACATAGGCATGGGTCCTCACCTCAACACTATGGGATGTGCATTATAGTGTTGTTGACCCCGTGAGTGTGAGCATGTTCCTGTAATGTGACAGGGTATTACTGCTACACAGTGAGGCCTCATGCTATCAAGTGGCCTCTAACATTATCATTGGCCAGACCGCTGTGTACAACCCCTGCACCATGTCAACATACCTGTGATGTGACCTGGTATGGATGTCACGTCTCTAGCCACTGTAGCCTATTAAACTGCCCACATGCTTCTGGATCAGTATATGTGTGGACATCTGTGTTATGTTAGACTTTCCAACAGTTAGGCTGAGGCTACGTATAGCATGCTGATATTGCCATATGTGCCTGTGAGTACTCCACAGTTACACATGAAAGACTGCAAACAGTGCTACCTGTAGGCACATGCAAGTAGACCATAAGGAAGGAACCAGGGCATCATTACCAACATGCTGTTACTGTTGTTACCGAGACACATACTGTGAACATATAACAATGCATGCTAAACCTGTACTACATGGTATGTCTGGTGCGTGTCAACAGTACACAACTAATGTAATATACACGTCTCTCACTATTCACACACAACTAATGTAATATACACTTTTCTCACTATTCTTACACAACTAATGTAATATACACTTCTCACTATTCTGTTCACCCTGTGCATCAGACCATTTGAGCATGTCCCTGCACCAATGGTGTGGATGACAGGGATGCGGCACAGGCTTCATCATATGCACAGGGTGATAATGTTTGCCAGGGGCATAGGCTGTACCAATGAATGACATCTTGTTTGTGGGTAAGGGCCAGTGATATGATTGGACATGTCTGTTCAGTATGCATGTGGGTGTTGTGGTGCCCTACAGATGTCTTTGCTGTGTGTGTGTATGTGTGCACACAGTACTGCCTTTTGTGAGGCCTACACGGGGTATTATTGACAGCTCCAGATTGTACAGACCAGGTTGTACAGCTCACTGCTTTGGCCACAGCCACGTGACCTGTGCCTGCCAGGGGTTGCACGGGCACTACCAGGTGGAGGTACAGCTTGGCTACTGTCCGATGACACATGTCCACTGGAACCGTGTCCCTGCTGGGAATGTCCAGGGCCATGTCCACGTGGCTTGCTGTGTCCTGGTGTGGACAGCGCAGCACCAGCTGCACTGCTACTGCTACCAGCACTATGGGAGTGGGCATGTGAGGTGGCATGCTCACGTTGACCTGCACTAGGTGGTGTAGCTGGCCTACGTCCACGTGGCCTATGCCTCACTCCTACCAGATGTTCCAGCACAGACAGATCACGCAATTGCCATGCCATGGTCAAGGATTCTGACCATGTCACCCAATCGCCTGTCCAGAACATCAGCAATCTGCTGTTGAGCATTTGCCAATGCCTGGATGTTGTCATTTAGGGTATGGATAGCAGCCCTCTGCAGCCTCTGCCCTTCTCTGTTCTGCTATTCAGCATGTGCCTGTGCAGCCATTACAGTCTGGAACATGCTTCTGGTGATACCAGCTGCTGCGCTCTGTCCTGCAGGTGCATGTCTGCCAGAGGTCCTCCTACAAGCAGCACCGGCCACATGCCTGTGTGGCACATCTGCAGTCATTACACTGACACCATGGTGTGTAGACACACCTTCTGTAGCCACCACACGTTCCTGTTCCATGCTAACAGACGCTGACTGTCCTTCCTCTATGGCCACTGGTGATGCGGTATGTGTTGGCAGCAGAACTGTGTGTGGGGAAGAGGGGGACATAGCTGGGATGGCAACCATTGGCACAGATTCAGCCCCTGACAACCCTGCCTGCACCTCATGCGTATGTTCATCACTGCTAGTATCTGTGGGGACACTAACATCAAATTGACCGCAGGAGGGTAACGCACCTACATCACCTGTGAATGGAAAGAAAGACTCTAAATTACAATAGACACACACACACACACACACACACACACACACAGACACACACAGACACACCATGCATGTGATTTGACAGATGGCATGCAGCATTCCTGTGATACAACAGACGGCATGCAGCTCAGACATTAATAGTGTTAGTAAGCATACCTCCCTGGGGTGCACACTACAGCAAGCAGGTGTCATATCATTAGCCATACAGTTCACACAATCATGGTAGCATGCATGCATCCCCGTGTTACACCATGTGGACTAGAACAGGATAACAGTACACATGGCTCACGTGACCTTGACATGTAATCTGCTGATGTGTGCATTAACATGCATACATGTCTGACACAATGGTGTCCTGACACATGTACAGCATCGTAATGGGCATCACATTGAGGTGTTGCCTGTATGCCCTACAGATAGAATGCATGTTTAGCAAATGTGCATGAGCATGGAAGGGTAGTGTGAGCCATCTACATTGCTATACAGTGTGAAGTACCGACACTGTGCCATTGCATGGCATCATGAGGCATCTAAATTGCTGTACAATGCATAATATGTACACATTGCATAGCCATAACTGCATGCGTACCCATGACATAACTGTGGATTGTGACCCACGATGCTGAGGTGTATACACACAAAACCATGCTGTGTCAAGTGACAGGTCACTGGAGGACCTACAAATGACACCCCTGCACAACAACTACAAGGTCTTAGCTGCCTGGCAACCATGTCCACACATAGAGGACATGTCAATTCACCATTTCCCACATGACACTGATGTACCACACACATGAGGTGCACAGCTAACGGTGATGTCCTACAGCAGCAAGGAAAATGTACAGTATCTGTGGCCTGATGTGGTGTCAATGTCTGTGGAAGCTGTACAGGTGACTACTGTCATGCTATGACACAGTTGTGATGTTCAACAGATCTTATATGGTAGACTTAAATGACACCTCCACTAGCTGTGCACAGGCTTTTAGGATGTCCAGTGTACCAAATCAACTGTATAATCAGTCAACTAAGGCTATAATTGGACCATGTGTGGACAATGTGCAGCAGGGTGTATACACATCACATCTACTGTGTGGCTATGTTGTCTCTGGCCATCCCCCATGGCCATGTGTGCACATGTGCTGGCCAAATGTGTGTGATGGCCATCTATCTTACATGTCTGTGTTGTCCCATATGACATACACCCATAGATGTCAGATATGTCACCATCCACAGGGCTATGCAGACAATGGTTTGTATGTTTGGTATGTGGGGTATGGGTCATGGGATAGTGTAACAATATTGCAGCCAGAACACTATGTGTCTGGGACATGTCAGATGGCACATTACAATGTGTGCACCCAATGCAGGGGCATATAACACAATGGTGACACCTGTGGGCTGCCCATATAACAGCTCACTGTGTGGTACTGTTTGCATACCACACATGTTGTTCCAATGCATACTACATATGCCTCCATTGTAGAACACCTCCACTGTTGTATGCACAGCTGAACACAGATGTAGCAATGACAACTACTGTGGTTTCAAGTCAGTGTATCACTTCGTTTGTATATATTGCACATGGGTGGCCTGTGTGAATGATGGGTGATGTGACCTGTATATTGTGACTGGAATGAACATCAAGTGTGCAACTGTTAACTGGCCACATGGCAAATAGATCTATGCTTTAACATGCCTGATACTAATGACAGTCTCACCTGCAACGGACTCATGTCTGTGCGGCACACCAGAGGTACCTGTATAGGGGTGACACAGCAGTATGAACATTATCCATGACTGTATGACAGCCACAGGGTGCACTGTGCATGTTAACACATTTGCCTGTATAATAGCATATAGTATGCACATGTGTGCATACACAGGGTAGCATAGTGTAGTATGCAGCATGTGTGCCCACATACCTTGCATATGTTGTTACTTTACATAATGTACCGTGATACATGCAACTAAATGGGATATAATAGCCATATGTGCAGTACTGACTTACCAGGCAACTCCAGGCTCATTGGTTGGGAAACACCCACCTCCACGATGGCAGCTAGTGTGTGTGGATGCTGTTCTGAGGGTGTCCCCAGACTGGCCAGTAGCTCCTTGGTGTGTGTGAGTGGGGGCTGGGTTGGTGGCCCACCACCTGTTCCACCTTGTTCCCTGGCAATTGCAGTGGCATGCTGTTTTGCATGTCGTATCCAGTCCGTGCAGTGTCTGTGCACCTGCTGGTAGGTGCGGTTATGGCCACTCATATCGTTCACCCTCCTGCATAGATCCTGCCACAGGCTGTCCCGCTGCTGGGCATGCTGTGGCACATGGCTGAACAACACCTCGTAGTTCTCATGGAGGTACAGGATGAGGACATCATCCTCCTGGTGGCTGTACGCTGCAAGGCATGTACGAGGCATTATCTGTAAGACATAATGATGGTGACAGGTCACAGTTTCAGAGATGTGCAGAGATACTGCTGCACATACATTTCTATGACATCCAGTACATCTGCACATTTATCTTTGCAAATCATCATGACACTGACACGACTGATGTGTTTGTGTCACACACATGTAACACCCGTTATGCATTGGATATCATCACCATATATGTGTGTCACCTCATTACAGTGTTCATACTCCATGTGAATGCTGTCTTGATGTGGGCATGTCTATTTGCCTGCACTGGTGTTCTTACCTATCTGCACATGCCTGGATGTGTCCACGGTCATGCCTGGATGTGTCCACGGTAATGCTGTTGACCTTGATGCTGTGTATATGTCACATATCAACACAGACACAGCCTTAATGGACTTGAGCAGTGACAATGTACACATACGCATGGACACCTGTACATGCATGTGTTTTGCCATATACATCTACACATCACTGTACAGCTGTTCAACATCCTGCCACGGATCGCCTGTGTTGCACATGTGATAGACATGGGACAATGGCTAGTCGGACGTCATTCACAGGGATTGTTATCAACCATAGCATGTATGGACAAGGTTTGCTAGCTGTAACAGACAGCCATTATGCCACCGTGAGGTGCATCAGTGCCACATTACTGATCCGGACAGTTGATACTACATCTAACATGCGACCATCACACCATGTATGACTGGGATGACATGTGCAGCTGTGATGGACAGGGTTGCATGGTTTGGTGGGAGTATGTCACATGTATGGCACAGAGATCTGTCCAGCATGTGGTGATCCTAGTATTAGGATGGTGGCTGTCCATGATGTATGTCTTACAGATCAGGATATGGACATGTAGCATGTCCATCATCATGGTGTAGCAAATGTCTTTATGCAAGGTAGACAGCATGCTGCATAGTGGAGGTGAGGATTGTGAAGGCTGGTATCGCCCATCCATGCATGGCCATTACCCCTTAAAGGTGATATGTGATCCAATATTGGTCACCCCAGTGCTGTATATGCCTGTCCAATGATCTCCGTGCTCATGGATGGCACCCTGTCATGACATGGGTACCTCATATGACTACCCAAGGGGCCTGGAGACGTCACCAAGGCAGGGAGGTGTACTGCACAACACCATCCCTTACACAGTGTCCACAATGTTGACCACAGCCTAGGTGGTAGTTAATGGGTACAGGGATGTTCACCTAGCAGTGACAATGCTGATATCATCCATCAGAATGTGCACATATGTCACACACCTCACCCACACAGCCCATTCTGTATGTTGTTCACAACACTGACACAGCTATTCCTCATAGGTCATGGCCATTCACATCCTTACATACACAGATGCCTAACATTTGTCTGTGTGGTATGGGCTACAATGAGGGTGGAGTACAACACATTAACCCTGTTCTACTGTAGCTGGCACTGGTGTGATATGCACATGTCACTCTGGCACCTTTTGTAGTTGTGAGTCTGTCAACAGGCCACTGGTAGAACACTCCTGTGACATACAAAGGTATTTGTAATCATACATCCGTACTGTCTTGTACATCTGTACTGCTAACATCTACAGTGATAATGGTTCATGGACATGCGCACCATAATCAGCAGGGTTATAGTGTGGTGCCACCCATTATGACTGTCGTCACCACTTGTGGGTTGATATTATCCAACACTGTATCTGTACTGTATGGTCATGCTAGGCACTTGTTCAGAACTTGTGAGCATGTCATGAGCTACTGATTAATATAGCACCCATTCCACACCATTTCCCACAGGTACACTGGCTGTCCTAAAATTTCCAGCTTGCTTATGGTACAACAGCTGTTGTACACACGTAACGCACATATCCTGTGAGACATGGTTGTATATACAGGCATGTCCAACTGTCACGTACCAGTGCTATTGCCTGTCTATATGATGGATATGTCGTAGATGTGGCAATAGAACAATTGTCTCATGTACACATTCAATGCTCATCTCCCAACATACGACACTACAGCCTGTGGGGGATGCACTTATGCAGCCCTGCTGGAGGTAATGCTGTCACCAACCCTGACTGCACCTGACAGTCATGTGGGGGATGTCTAACATTCAGAACACACCCCACTCATCACATAGTCTCACATGATCTCCACCACAGGCCACACATATGATGATGACTTGTGCAGTACCTGTCCATACTCTGTGTAGGCACCAGAGGCAGCCCTCATCACGGAACACAACATCACCAACTTATAGCCCACAGACTCATGTGTGCCCATCACATACAGCCAATAGGGTGTTATAACATACACAACACACCAGTCATAGGTGACTCTGTAGGCGGTCACACTGCAGTTCCACACAGCAGGCTACACAAGGCGATTGTCGCTTACATCTTGCTGTCGGGTAACTGGTTCTGCAACATAACCTATGCACCCATGCCACACCTCACCAGGTACGATGTGACTGTCATTCTCCATGTTAGTGTGACTGCCCTGAGATGCCACTTCACAGACGACGTGTGCAGGGACATGCAATAGCTCACCAGTCTTGTAGCCCTGAAGGTGTGGGCCTAGCCCTGGGGAGCATTATGCATTCATCCGGACCCGATACCACTGTACAACGACTGACTGTGTCACTTCAACAGTTGCCTATGCTTCTGCTGTTATTCCACAGGCATCTGGTATCTGTCCGCTTTGACTGACCTGGTCAAACACAATGCTTTGGCACAGATGACCTGCACCTGTCAGCCCTGGGAGTACAGATCACATGTAAGGCTCTTGCTGCTTCTATACTGCCTGTCTTGCACAGTTTCCAATAACAGTCACCGGCAGAATGGGAACTGGCAAGCAAGACATGGGGTCATGTGATACAATGCTTGCATCATCTTCTGTGAAGCACACAGGCAAGGCACACCTTATAATGCAACACTCCAATATCTCTGCAGTGACCGGGACCTGCCTTTAGGCTCTGCAGAGCACACCTGCAATGACAGGTTATGGACAGACCATACCTTTCAGGCACATACCTGGACTGGCACACCCACAGCTGAGGTGTTCCTATATCCCACTATATTGTACACACATCCTGGCTAGTTACTTAGCACAATGCATCAGAGGTGCTCCACGTGCAACTAACTGTGTCCAGGACCACTATACACATTGTAACAAGCTACAGATTCAACAACATACCCCACGGTTACCAGACCTCATTTGTTGGTGTACTGGACAGTAGGGCTCAGACAGCTACTACTGATGTGTGACTGACACTACCCCACACTTAACTGGGATAGCCACTCATGTACCAACACATCCATGAGTCATATCCTCCACTCGGCTGGATCAACCCATACACACCACCTCCAAGACCTACATTAACCTTGACATGACCACTACCAACATGTGACTGGTGTTCCACACCTGGGGTTATCCCCTCATTGGTGGGTTCTGAACATATGCTAATCAACCTTGTTAGCCACATCCCGGCACCACACCCTTCACGGCATACACAGTACATGAGTACTACAACACCTACTACAGACGTCTTATGACAGTGGTTGTTAACGTCATGACACCTGTGCAGATACAAATGCTGAAATATACCCCAGTGCACTTCATTAGCATGTACATGACTGCATGGATCATGCTATTGCACACAGAGCCGTGATGGTACACACCAGATAACAGACGCCACTCTGGTGGTCAAGTTCCATGGACATAATGTACAACAACAGGTGGAGGCTGTTGCACAGTGGTGTACAATCCCATGGGTGGGGTAGCTCACTGGTCAGCCTTGGTAGGGCCACAGGATCCCTCATCACATACTCCAAGACTAGCTACGTACACATTACTGTGACACATTCCGGGGTGTACCACAAAGCATTATGGTGGTATGTCAGTAGTCGATGGCAACACCCACATCTGCTCTCACATACAACAGTCACTCAGGAACAGTACAGACCCAGGTGATGTTGGCAACATGCTGGCGGATGGATTCAATGCTAACATTACACCCTCTCACTCACTACAGGGCCACAATCCATGCAGGAACATTGCGGTGTCCCTGCAGTCACACCTACACAGTACTAACCTGCACTCTATATGTCCTGGGACACTGGCCCCATGTCACCTTCCAAAGTCCCAGGCTGTGATGTCCACAAACCACTGAACGACATGTCTCCCCACTAGGCCACCATATTCAGTAATAGCCTTGTATCAGACATTGTGGCCACTGAATGGCACACAGCAACATTTATCACACTCCACACAGGTGGCACCACAATGCACGAGTGGGACTATAGTCCTACACACCTGACTGGACTGTTCTGCACGGCTATGGGGCACACCATCAAGGATGTCATTCACAGAGACATTGTTGGGCTCCAGTTCTTTGATGCCACCCGGGTTGGACTTGTTAGGCCAGAACATGGCCCCTACACCTGGTGGACTCCTTTCATGCAGTTACCAGGGTAGTTGATGATGGTACGGGAGTCCACACATCCTACATTGTCCTCTCATAGCCTTTCAGCACCGTTCTCCATTCTGGTATTGACAACATACACATCCACCTGCACATCATACCCTATGTCTCAGGATGTTATGCAACATGGCTCATGGACAGGACACACACAATGAGGGTAGCATACCATAGTACCTACTGCATTTCAGTTACATTTGGCATACCACAGTCCTCAGTCATTGGGCCCCTCATTTTCAGTATATGCTTCCCTGAGGTACAGGCTAGCACAGAGGGACTTTCCCTGCCTAGCTTTACAAACCCCTGCATACAAAGCACCATGATTGATCCACCAGCTGATACTGACTCCATCCATACGGGTGTCACTGTGACAGATACCTGATATGAATATCATGGCCTCAAGCTGCATGACACAAGGTGCATGAACATCACCTTTGCATTACACCATTCACCCACTGACTATCACATAGGTGGTAGTTCCCTACATACATGTCACATTGTACATCTTTGTAGTACACACGTATGTCGCACCCACTCCTGTGGTTACCGTATTGCCACTGTGGCGTGGATATCCTTCTACATGGCCACACTTATCTGTACTGGGTGTGTAGCTGGTACATAGGCACCCATTGTACCTCTGAACGCAAGACTTCTAGACACATTCAAGGGTACACCACCCCATTTAGGGTGTACCTTACACAACAGCTACAGCTTTACATATCACACCATTACCATGCCATGACGTTTATTGAGCTCCGACAGTTAAAGTATGCGGCTGAACTATGGACACCACGTCTGTACACATTTGCATACTACATACACAGGGGTGACCTCTGCTGAACAGAGCGAGCCCATGTCCCCAACAATATTAATGGATATACTCCACATATGTGACATAAGCAAAAGCCACTGTGAGCAACATGCTCATGGATATGTGCACACACGCAACAATGAGTGGGATGTGCTTGAGGGTTACATTCCCAAACCGGACACTCACCATGCTTTGGAACATGAGTCCTATGTACATCACACAGGGACACTCAGTAGCACTGTTCATGTGATGCCTCCCTTGGTGGTTGGGAGACACATGTACGCCAGGGATCACTGCAGTGGCTGTACTGTGCAGAGGTGCAGGTAACACATGGCTCTGCTGTTCACAGGACACTACCCTAGAGAGGTGCCACTGGTGTGAACACTATAATTGTGCTTACACATGGACTTGCCAGACTGCATAGTACCCCACTATGAACCTGTGAAGCTATTACATGTCCTTTGTGCATGGTTACTTGGTAGTCCTTCCATTTAGATTAGCTATCATGCTATTGCAATGTTCCGTGCCTACAAGCCATATGTATCCTGTTATTGTACATGCCAATAGACGATACCTTTGGTATGCATGATATGCCTGTTATGCTGTGTAGAATATCTGACATATCTACCTAAAATACTATACATTACACATATTTCACATAGTATCCCATAATGCAAAGCATACTTGCACAGTGGGACCACCTTAGACATGTCATTGTCGTTATATGCCCATACACATGCCTACTGTGACAGTATATCAACATATACTATCCCCTGCTATGGAACGTACTTGTTGGACATACCCTACCACTGACGGCGGGTTGTATGGAATTGTTCTGTTTAAAGCCCTCATGTAGCATCCCTTGTGGTGTCTGTGATGTGTACCTTGTGGCCCACTGCTGGACGCACAGTTTCTACATGCGTTAGTATGCTCAGCAAGACATCACTACATAAATACCTTTTCCCACTTTATGCATTGCGGACACTTTTAATTAATGCAAACCAGGCTATACATACAGTAAATAATTAATAAAAAAGATGCTATACATAAACGTACATACCGAGTGTTCTACATACCTTGTTATCGTTACGGACTTTCATCTCTATCTCTCTCACACTGCTTAAACAGGTATTTTGTATGAGCATACGGTTTGAATGTCTGGCAAGTCATCCTTATATACGTCGATACCTGTAACATGTGGTTTCCTCCCACCAATTGGTGTTCCTGAGTGACTAATTACTTGCATATCAGCTGTGCAGCTACTCCATTTGCCAATTACATGGCAACAGTGGGGTATAATTGAATTCTCCATTTGCTCTACCTTCGGGGAGATGGCCTGTATTGTGTTTTGTTATGTGTAATTGCAACTGCTATGCATAGAGACAATTATACTTTGGATTCATGTCCCCCATGGATTGTGTGTGACTGCTAGAGTATGTGGTTCAACATGTGGGTGTACCTGTCATCCCAACGTCTGATAACGGACTATTGCAAACAAAACCTGTAACATCACCGTTTGTTTTATTATATGACGGCTGCAATTTTGCATGGCGCCTTTAATTGTGTCTTTCACAAGGTATGTTGATGGTTCTGCAGATGTAATTGACTGACTGGATGTTTGTGCTGTTATTACAGTCTGTATTGCTATGGTTTCTAGTGTGGGGGATGTCGGTGGGTGTACGTAGCATATACAGGTTTGTGGGGCTTGCATTTCTACATATTCCAGATATATGTGTGTGGGTCCCATCCCTAATTAAAAAGCTATCAGTTAGTAGACTTATGTTACGGGATTGTACATTGGGCCATTGTTAACTGGTTTCTATATAGTATGCAGGTGAGGTTGCTACTTCCATACCTCTGGAATTGCAGCGATATGTAAAGGGATATGTCTAAATGACAGCTATCCCGTGTATTTCTGTCCCAGATATTTGCAGTCATTGCAGTTGTGTTGGTAACACAACCTCTTTGCCATGGGTTGCCACCTTTTCATATGGCCATTGTTGGACACTTGTGGGACGCACAGCAGTGTTTACAGGCCAACACATAGCCATGGTCAGTACACAGGTTAGCACATACTTTTATCCTCAATACATACCTATTGTGGGACTTTGGCTACTTATCATATTGCATGTAACATTTACGTTTCTTACATACAGGCATAACTATTTAATGCAACTATTACATTATATATAGGACATATTAATGTCCTACAATCCCGGACATTTGCCCTTTGTAATGATTTATGTCAGGACACACCTGCCCAGGGAGGGGCTGTCCCTCCTAATGTGGGACAGGTGGTAACCGTATGCCTACAGCTAGCTATACCCACACCTACCGTAATGATCTACCTCCGAGTTGGCACTAACAGACACATGATGCGGACACACACACACACACATTACAGTCATACGGGGATGCACACGGCACCCTCAACACACACATACACAGACTACGGCACTCGCAAACACAGTTGAACACAGTACCTACGTGGACTGCAACACCGGCAGCGGTAACTAAATGTCCCTTCATATCATCATACTATTACTCGCGGTTGTACTGTTCCGGTACTGTGTTCTTTCGGTCTTTCAGTCTCATGGTTACGCATGTCGGTATGTTACACATTCCATAGTTGGCGGTATCCTATTTATTTGTACCTCCGAGGTGTTATGAATGTCGTTGACCTATCTATATATATTTGCAGATATCGCTGAATCCGTATATATCAACATATATCACTCTATCGCCCTTTCTATCTGTATTATATATATGTATATATGTGTACATATATATATATATATATATATATATATATATATATATATATATATATATATATAAAACGGGGAAAGTGACAGGCAAGCTACACCTTTCATTGTGTACTTGTTGGTGTATACTGTTTCCTGGACTCCGCACGTTTGTGTCTGTACCTGTCACATTACACACCTGCCGTAGGTTAGGGTTACCAGCTGTCCTACTCTGCGAGGGACAGTCCCTCTTTGAGCAGTTGTGTCCTGCATGATATTTGTAAACATGGCAAATGTCCTGAGATTTTGGAACATACTTATTTCCTATAGTTTATGTAATAGTTGCATAAATCAGTTATTCTGTATCTGAACCACCTATATGTTCTAGAAACAGAATAAGTAAGTAAACATTACAAGGATGAGCTTTTATCTAGGCAAAACAGTGAAGTTCTCAATTTCGTACTGGCCGGGTGTATGTGTCGGCCTGCAGACATCTGATGTATGTCCCACATTGGTCATTTGAAGAGGTGGCAACCCTACCATAGGTACATCTTGGCTAGCAATAGTGTTAGGTGATTCTATACATGACTGCGTGTTCTACTCCTGGCAGTGGTCGTTTTACCCTTCAAAGCAGGTGCTATTAGTATAGGGGTTATTAATGCTGGTTTCACCTGTTCTGGACATCATTGACCGTGATCCACCCGATATCCGGAGAAGCTTATCCCTGTTTCACGCATATCCATATAGTCATATTTAAACGTCGCTTACCAGCAGTGGGCAATGCATATTCCCGCTAACGTGTGCTACACATATGATCTGATGACCTGCATCCGACATGCATTACTTGTGCCTTCGGGTTTACGTTACATCCCCTGCAGGGTGTGAGACTGGGAACATGCATGACGGTCACTGCATATAACACATGGCTATCTGGCATTTGTACACGTGTTATGTTATTTTGTACATGGAGTATACTACGGCTGTTACTCCATACTGCACTCGCATGGGTAACTCAGTTAGTTTACATATTGCTGAGTCCAGTTAATAGTATGTCCATCTCATGTTTACTGGATGTGCTCCGGCATTGGATATGTATATCACAGTGAGCCACACACGATACTGTGCTACACCTTCAAACGACCGTAGGTGGAGCATGCTGGGGTGACGAATACCTGTCATGGGTACACCCCATGCCTTGACACAACATCCATGATTATATTATGTGGAGCCCCTCATTAACGCAGCAGGGACTCCGTGCTGAGTGTGTGCAGAACAGTGCTTACACACATGTGCGCCCACAATTGCCTATGCTCCACTAAGCGACAGTTGGTTACTCGATGTTGTGGCAATAGTGGACACTGTTTGCCCCGTTTGGTGTATGGCCTCTGACAATCGGCCATGTACCTACCGATATACCTGGGAACCTATATACACAGCACCACCATATGCTGATAGGCGCATGTACTGTTCAGGTGTTGACATTCTGTGTTCCGATAGCTGTTGTGTGTACAATGTTTGAGGGCTGCCTATGTAGGATTCACACAGTTGGCCACCTATACATTGCAATTTACAGGTGGTCGTGTTTGTGTGCCATCCATTTTACTGTGTGTGCAGGTGGAGTGGTGTGTCAGTCCGTAGGGGCCTACACTGTCAGAGTATGTGCTATACGTTCCCTCTTTGCCAAGGCATAGGCATATTGGGCATGCCTCCGTCTGCCTACTGGGGCTGGCACAGTGTGTTCATGGTTTGAATCCCTCTGCGCCTGTGATGGCCTTGGCAATTGCGATGGGCTATGAGGGCCTTCACCATTTTGTCCCTGCTGCAGCTGTTTCCACAGGATCATATTATGTAGCATGGCACATACTATGACGATGTGGGCACACATGCCTGGAGAGTACTGCAAGGCTCCACCAGATGTGTCCAAGCACTGGAACCGTGATTTCAGCATCCCAAACACACGCTCTATGATGATTCTGGTTTGTGCGTGTGCCTCATTATGGCATTCTTGCATGGGTGTGTGTGCATTTCTGATGGGAGTCATCATCCACAGCTCCAGTGCATAGCCAGCATCCCCCACAAGGTGGCCATGTGGGATATCCCCCCAGACAAATACCTGATA
The DNA here is from genome assembly GCF_019279795.1 of Protopterus annectens. Taxonomy (NCBI): domain Eukaryota; kingdom Metazoa; phylum Chordata; order Ceratodontiformes; family Protopteridae; genus Protopterus; species Protopterus annectens. Next base: position 907,222,339 of record NC_056732.1, read on the forward strand.
CAGCTGTGAGGCATGCCAGATATGGGAGTCATGGTAGCTTCCAGGGCTGCCAGCACACACATCCATGACAATGCCTGGGGTATTGCACATGACCTGGCAGTTGATGGAGTGGAATCCCTTGTGGTTTATGTAGCGCCTACCATGCTCACCGGGTGGTGACTTGATTTGTATGTGCATGCAGTCTATCGCACCCAGTACCTCCGGGTAGTGTGCCACATGGTGGAAGTGACGCATATTGCTGGCCAACTCCTCCTGTGTTCGGGGGAAGTATATATGCTCATTGGCATGTGGTAACATGGCATCCAGGAACTGGTGTAGTACCCTGGATGCTGATGCCTGTGAGATCCCCATTATATCTCCAATTGGCCTTTGAAAGGTACCTGTGGCTAGTATTCGCAAGCTTACACATACCTTCATGTCCACTGGGATGGGTTCCCCTCTGTTGTTTCTGGTTTTCAGGCGTGGCCGGCACAGCTCCACTATTTGCTGTAGGATGTCCCTGTCCACCCTGTAATGCTCTACTATCTCCAGATCATGTAGCCCCTGGTAGGTTACCCTTGGTCTGAACACTCTTTTCCTCCTCCAGGGCCTGCGGTGGTTTTCGGCATCATCCTCCACAGCACCGTCAGTCTCTAACACATGCTGATGAATCACAGCTATGGCAGCTCCCAACATGTACATTTTAAAAGTTCCCCATGTCTTTACACCTATGGTGCAGTGTTTGGGAATACACAGGTGTGTGTAGGGTGCTTTCACACTTTATACTATTGTGCTGTGAACGCTGATGATGTCATAGGGTGTGTATGTACGATCGTAGTTACAGGGTACCTTATGTGTTTTACTACTGGAACTACTATTGTTGTGCCTTTGGTGTTGAATTACATATGGCTGACGTGGATTAACTCTTGACCTTCCCTTTACATTTCTGCACGTTCCACCTACCATTTTCTGGCATGCATCCAGCAGCCTCCATTCATTTGTACTTTCCTAGACCTGGCGTATCTTACATAATGTATGCTATTGCAGGTCAACTGTCGGTTTGCTTTGCTCTGCTATGACAGATCTCCTATCTTTGCAATCCAATGCCTCCCCTCCTTTCTTTGCATTCCAATGCCTCCCCTATACTGTTTTGCAGGTTTCTGCGAGCAGACCTGTCAGCTGCCGTCGATTGGCCGCCGTGAGTTGATTGGTGTTGATTGCTCATTAGTACTCCAATTACCCTACATCGGTGTTTCCTTCTTTTCTTCCCCTGACCTTCCTGTTTGTGCAATTGTTTGCAGTGCGTGCATCCACTTACTGGGTTTCGGGCACGTTTTCATCCCTGTGCACATGCACTTTTGGGCACCATGTGTGCTCTCAGCTAAACGATTCTATACCTTCCTCCCCACCCCTGTCCTGCAGCTTTGCTTAGCAATGGCCAGGCCAGATTTGCATTGCTCCAATGTGCTTACTGCTATGGTGGCAAACCCCCTCTGCTGCTGTCATGTATCTCCTCTGAGCCACTCCTCGGTGTTATAGTGCTGCGCCGTATGGTACAACCTTCATCCAGCGGGACATTTGCGATTCAGTATTATCTGCCTCATTTGCATGGCATTGACTACTAATTCATAGTTACCATGCTGAACACTGTCGCAGGCCCTTAGCAACCCTTGCACCTTGGTTGTGGTATTCCATGCCTACTATTGTGTATTATAGTGTAAACCTGATTTGTATTACATTGCGATTTTATGACATTTTTATATAATTTTTTTATGTTCCAGTTTGCGCACACATGCCCTGCGGTTGTACTGTGCGTTACTGTGGACATGACATTAAATGTTGTTTTTTAGGTGTTGTGCATCTTTTCTTATGCCATTGGCTGTGTATTTCACCATTGGCATATGTTAACTTTGTAATACATGAGTCTGGTCTGCTTCCATAGCTCCGATGTTCTGTTTGGGAAAATGTAAACCATGTTTTTTGGTTTACATTTCCGTGGGCTTACGCTACACCTGCACCACTTCATGAATCACTATCTGCCTTCATTTGCATGGTGCGACACTGCACATGGGGTGATTAGCATACCTATGCCGAGGGCTGCGCAGTTCTGGCGTACGCCGGTAATGCACATGGTATTGGATTGTACCTGAATCGCTCAACGGCCATATTTGGTGTTATTCCACTTACGCTATGCCTGTGCCTGGCGCAAGCTTCATGAATCCCGGGGTCAAACTTTAAAACTGAGGGCACATATAAGGTAGAATTGTTTTTGTAGCTAAGCTTTTATTTTAATTGAGTTTTTTTTTTAAATTACTTAGAGTGATTAGAATGTTAATGAACTTTTTTGTAAATTAAACTGGTTTCATTATATAAAAGCTGGAGTATTTTGTGCTTTTTATTCTGAAGAAGTCTCGGGACCAACCGAGGCAAAAGTGCTCAATAATAAATGGTTTTATAGTTATATCTTGGTGGATTTTTTACTACAGCTATTGGTTGGGCTTTTGACACAGTCATCCTGTTGATTTTCATGAGTTGGAGGTCAGGATAGACTTTTCTGCCTTTTTTTTAACCATTTCTGTATTTGGGTGGATTTTGTGTCCAACTGCCTGGACCATTTGGATTTACTTGGAGCAGAATCCATTTGATTTATTTACTATGCAGGATCCTGGCTGTTATGGGCAAGGGGAACGTTCCACTAATTCCGACCATAGAGAGACTGTAAGGATTAGTGGCTTTGGAGGAGATGCGAGTTTAACCCAGCTTATCTCATATTTAATTCAAAAGAACAATAATATGACTGTCTTAATGCAAAAACTACAGCAACCAGCATTCCCTGTCCCGAGTAGTTCAGAGAATTCTGAACGGCTGACGTCTAACATTCGCAACCAAGGTGATTTTTCAGTTCCAGGTTCAAGTTACGCGAACGCAGCAGCTTCTGTGAGACCTCAGAGTGTTGAATGTAATAATTCAAAGGTTAATTTCAAAGACTGGATTAAGAAAGATATTCAACTGTTTGAGATTGAAACTATGAGGCCTCCTTTGAACGAACAACCAATGACTTTTAATAACAAGTTAGCGGATTTAGAACATAAGCTTGTAAAGTTTAGAAATTTACAATGTGATAATTCTTTTCTAACTGAATGTCTCAGATGCAAACAAGTACCCAAGGGCTTGTGTCTGTTTAAATTTCCTACTAGTTTAAATTTAAAAGAAAAAGATAAGTTGGAAATGTGGGCTATGTTTGACCGCTTTGGTCTTGAATTGGTGCAATTTATAGTTAATTTAAATAACAATTTTATACATGAATTGTTGGAAAAAGTAACTGTATTGAATAGTGAGATTACCAATGATTTACCTTTTGAATTTAATGTCACTAGATACGATGCAATGTATTCCCGTATTGAGAAACAAGTGGATCTCAATATGGACAGAAAAAGGAAAAAGTTACTTAGAGATAGTGACAAGCATAAAAAGGGCTTAGCTTATCTGATGCCTAAGAAATGTAGTCATTTGTCACATTTTGTAGACAATAGAGAACATGAACAATTAGAGGATGTCATCATTAATGATGATAATCATGAGTCTGAGCCATTACAGGTTTATGAACAACAAAATGAAAGTTACCCCACACTGAGAAGATCAGAGAAAATAGTTAATTGCAATAAACAGAGGAAGAGTAATGGCAATAATTTCAATAATTCATTTTATCACCCCCCCCCCCCAGCACTTCAGGGCACTTGGAACTACCCCAGGGGACAGCAGTGGGGGAGATACAGAGAGTAATTACAGATATAAATTTAGCTTTAAAGAAGGGGGAGGGTGTTGAACAAAATGAAGTTATTATTACATCAAGTGAAGGGAAAGTAGTCAGTTTTCATGGATTTAACATATTTAACTGCACTCATTTGCAAATTAACAAAGAACACTTTTCTCCTTTCAAAAAGAGTTTTAAGTTTATACCAAGTTCAGTAATAAGTATACCAGAGGTTATGACTGAGATAAAGTTATATTCTCGGAAACTAAATTTAAGATTGTTTCAAGATAGAACAAGGGATTCAGTAGCAGCTGAGAATACACATGAACATTTTATATATAGGAGCACTTCTTACCCTCCTACCCATCCCACCATAGCCACCTATGAAAATTTGTGTTTAAAGGACACCCATTCATTTGTAACTTCCTATAGGAAAACATTTTTTAATCTCTCAAGACAAGAAACAACATTATTGAGAGAAATAAGAGCTGACAACTCCATAGGAGTAATGAAACCCGATAAAGGGGGTGGAATGGTATTGGATGAAAATATGGACTACAGCGCAAAAATGATGGAAATTTTTTGCAACACTAATAAATATATTGAGGCTTCTTACAGTGAAGTAACGATAGCCCACAGGAAGGTTAAATTATTTCTAGAAGATTCCCTTTTTCAGGGAATAATTTCTGAGGAGTTGTTTAACTTCTTGAAGGTAGACCACCCCACCATTCCTCAAGCCATTGGAATTCCCAAAGTAGATAGGAATGTACTAAACCCACCATACAGGGTTATCATACTATCACGAGGAAGTTCCACTTATCCCTTAGGAGTTTTCATTGATAGGCTTTTTAAACATGCAATTTTGTCTATAGATTAAATTTTAAGGGACTTTTGGACTACCTTTCTAGACTTAAACAGGAATTTCTCTCACCAGACGTGTCCTTTACCACAATGGATGTTGAGTTATTCACAAGTATACCCCACAAGGAGGGACTTGAATTATTTTTAGAAGCAGTTTTAGATCATACAGATTTCAATAGTACTATGATTAATTTTGTGGTTAGTGTGATGGACATGATTTTGGATAATAATTATTTTATGTTTGAAGGAAGTTTTTCAAACAGACAAAGGGTGCAGCAATGGGGGCCCGTTGTGCCCCTATTTATGTGAATATGGTGATGTATGCATGGGAGCACACATTTCCCACAGAATTTAAAGACAGATGTTTTTTGTATCTTCATTTTTTAGAAGATGTATTTATTCTGTGGAAAGAACCAGTATCAACTAACACCGATTTAGCCTATTTTTTGAATCAGCTTCCCTCGTTCTTAAATTTTACTAGTAACAGCTCTAATACTAACATAGACTTTTTGGATGTTAGGTTATATAAAGATCTGGAAGATGGTAAATTTTGTTCAACCATTTTTCAAAAAGAAAGATTCTGTAACAGTTATCTGAATTTTAATAGTCAGCATCCTTATAAGACAAAAAAAAAGCATATCTTAAAGGGTCAATTGGTAAGAGCAACATGGAAGTGCTCAAATTGGAATTTTTTAAAAAAGAAATTGTATTCATTAATAAATTATTTTTGGAATGGTATCCCGGAGACCTTATTTTTAAAGTAAGCATGTAGGTGTCCCAAGCATAGGGTTCTAAATTTAAACCCCTTTTAGGTGAAGGTAATACAAATATGAGAAGTAGAACAAACCCACAATTGGATGAATTTAGTAATAGCATGATAGTTCCCTTTGGTGATGGATCAAGAGAAGTTAAAGAAATTATGAAGAAATATTGGGTTATTTTTAATAGCAACACCAATACTATTAAAATTCTGGAGGAAGAACCCAGATTTGCCATCAGAATGGGAAGAAACTTGAAATATATGTTTGAACACAATGTTATTGTTTCCAATCCTTCAGAGAAGGGCACTACAAAGTGTGGATGTTGTTCTTCTTGTAAATATATTTTAGAGGAAAAAATTATTTGTTTACCTAAAGATTGTCTCCCATGGTGTTTAAACCTGGGAACTATGCCACAAAAGGTTTTGTTTACCTTGCTGTTTGTCAAACTTGTAAATACTTTTATGTTGGCAAAACTGAAAGACAATTAAGAAAGCGTATCTATGAACATGTGTATGCTATAGTACACAAAAATGAAACTAATGCGTTGTTTAGACACTCTAAAAATGTTTGAATTTTAAAAGGTTTTCATTTGATATATTGGAAGTAATCCAGAAATCATTAAGAGGTAGGTTGTGGTAAGTAAATATTGAAATATGTGAATCAAAGTGGCAATTTTTACTGAATTCTTTTACTGAATCTGGTTTGAATGACACCCTGTCCATTGCCCAAGTTTTAAAACTGAGGGCACAGATAAGGTATAATTGTTTTTGTAGCTAAGCTTTTATTTTAATTGATATGTTTTTTTAAATTACTTAGAGTGATTAGAATGTTAATTAACTTGTTTGTAAATTAATTAGTCTCATTGTATAAAAGCTGGAGTTTTTTGTGGTTTTTATTCTGACGAAGTCTCGGGACCAACTGAGACGAAAGCACTCAGTAATAAATTTTCTTCTAGTTATATCTTGGTGGATTTTTTACTACAGCTATTGGTTGGGCTTTTGACACAGTTATACTGTTGATTTTCATGAGTTGGAGGTCAGGATAGACTTTTTCCCTTCTTTTTTGCAACTTATTAAATAATTTCAGATGATTTTCCTGTTGGATAACTGAAGTCTTAATTAGAATTTTATTAATTGTATCATGTAGTCTTGCATAAAGATAGACATATATACAATATATATCTACCACAGTGAAATAAACATAGCAATTTTCATAGGTTTCAGCTTTGTTTGCCTATTTACACTAAGGGCTGACATAACTGATACAAGACAAACTAGCAAAATTAAACATATTGCATAATTCCAGTGACGCAGAAGATTCTGATTAATATTTATGACTGGTAATTGTGAAACATGGAATGATCTGATAGATGTTATGGATGAAGCTTAAGTGGTACCATTATTTATTTATTTATTTGTTTATTTATTTATGCATTTATTTATTTATTTTGCCCCTGTTGTCCATCAGAAACTCTCTTGATATTCTGGCCCATTCCTTTCCTATCACATGTGCATGAGACATCCAAGAGGAGCCATCATTCAGGCAGCTAGCAGGGGGTAGTTTGAGCTTTTCTTGTTAAACCTCTATGTCTCCTGTGTATGCTTAGCTGGACAAGAGAAGGAGGCAAGCAAAGATCTGTTGGTCCTAGTTGTCCTTCATTTCTGCAAAAGACATTTCCAGTAAGCAGCCCTTCATCTCTTCCCCTGCAGCACAGGAGGTAGTTTCTCAGGTCTCCATCAGAGTAATCTCATTATTTATGTGCATCCCCCATGTGCCCACAACCCTTTCCCTCCTTCCTGGCAAGGACAAATCAGTCAAGTCCCTTCATTCCTCTTCATCCCTGCCTGCCTTCTGCAGAGCTGGGGCTTTTAATTAATCCATATCTGTCTGAGTCACAGTCAGGGCTTCATCCTTCTTTACCATGGAATATGGCAGGAGTTTTACTCATATGAGAAACACATTTTAAAACTACAGGCAGTTATTGATTCATAGCTGAGAGAAATGTGGCAGGAATGAGTAGGTGTCTAGTTTTGCTTGGGAATAACTTCTGAAGGTTAATCTGAGGAGCAGACAGTGTTATATGGCTAATACGAGACTACTACTGCTGGAATGACCTTCAAAAGCTGAGGCAAAATAATAATCTAAGTTCTATGAGAGATTTGGAGTGACTGGAAGGTAAATGTGTTCATGGGGAAGAACAGTGACCCCTGTCTAGCAGGTTTTAAGTAAGTTTAAAAGAGACCAAACCAGCCTTCTTTGAAATGAGGAGCCAAATGACCCAGAAGAAAAAGAGGCAAAGATGCTCTTTTCTCAGGAACTGCAGGATACCTTTGCAGGTTTGCTTTGTCTATTAGCTACAGAATTTTTAGTGCCAATGGGACCCACATGGTTATTCACAGAAATATTAGCTTTATCCAGAGTGACTTTTAACTTTGTTTTTTCTGGACAAGATATTTTTTGGCAGATTGAAAGACAGTTACATTCTGGGTTACTCCAAAATGTTGGAACACAGATTTAGAGGCTGCAAACACAAAGGAGAGTGCAGGTAGAGATTTGAATTGCAAAGGTAAAAAGAGTTCATACTGGCACACAGACTGTCCTGTATCTGCTTCAGAAATTGGCACAATTAGAGGATATGGAGATATTCAGTAAATCCACACCAATGGGAAGTAACACATCAGAATATTTAGACTCAGAATAGATGTCCAACACCAGCAGGGCAAGAGGTCCTACATTACATCATCCTGTTAATGTTCATTGCAGTAGTAGCATATGTACTGAATTTTAAAGGTGTTGCAGGAAACAACCGTGTGCTGATACATACCTTTCACCTCTTAGTGCAAGAAATCTGGACAAAGACAGAGAAAATGGGAGGACAAAGGCCCAAAACAGGGACATATTTTAAATATTGCTCTTATAAACATAGAAAGTTGCTAGAGTAACAGGGTTTGTTTTAACATACATTTGCTGAAGTGTTTAAAGTCTGAAACTCAAATGTATGTCATTATTTAGTGACTTTAATCCTCAGATCATCTAGTGATTTCACAGAAAACCACTAATTGTATGAGGAACAGACCAAAAATATGAGACAAAAATCTAGACAGTTAAGAGGTATGTACTGATATTTTAGGTGCTGTTGTGTCATTTCTACAGATATGTTACTAGGTGTTTTACTGAAAATTCATATGATAAAGCATTTCACATTTTCAGTAGGTGTAGAATTCACTTGCTCACCTGTCCTTTCCTACTTTTATTATGGTACTTCTTGGGAATTCAACATTTCAGAAGTGTCTATCAGTAGCAGTACATCAGCAACTGTTTTGTTTATTACCTATACAAAGAGATGGCTGCAATGGAAGAATCCATGCAGTAAACACGATGTCATAAGAAAATGAGCAAATAATGCAGTCCAGTTTAGCACCACTAGGCTGTAATGGGTTAACTGATGCAGTTGTCTCTTCTTTAAAATGTCATGCACACGGAACTTTGACAGGATACCCCATGGAAAAATATTTCTTGCCTTTGAGATATCCTTGCTTGCAATGTTAAGCACCTGCTTCACTTGCCTGCAGAAAGGTCAGGTATTTCTTAATCAAGTGCTTGGATCATTTCTGGTGCTTCTTTAGGTTTGTGAATTGGGCCACAGATGATGTTTCAGCCTGGCATCCAAGAGTAGGTAACATGCCTGCTGGGAATTTACTGATGTATGTTGCTTTTTATTTCAGTAGCCAGAGTGCCATTCAGTTTTTGCAGCTGTTTTCTGCCTTGACATTGTCTGCAATCAGTTATTGACATCATATTCAGTGTTGCTACCTGATACTTGCTGTGGATGAAGTGTCGACAAAACACCAGCAATGGATGTTATCTAAAAATCAGTTCACAGGCAGTCAGTGTTGTCAGTAAGGCACAATGCTGTTCACCTGGACACTTGTCAAGGTCAGGTCATACTTAATGATGAACCTCCCAGCAAACATGGTTATTGGCATGCAGCTGGTGCAAGTTAATGGATGTGCTGTGTGTAAAGCAAAAGTAATGTGTGAGCAGCACTGTTACATTAAATTGCTGTCATCTGTCTTCCCATGAGAATTGCTATGTACTTCACAGAGATGGCAAAAAGGCAGTGCACTCCTCATTATCACTTGGTGTCTGTAGTACATCTATAAGTAGTGGTGATATACCTACAGGGTGTATGCCCTGTCCAAGTAGAGATGTACAATAATAGTTTCTTGTTTCAAGACCCTTGTGTTTTTCACTAATGGTATGTCTGTCTTACTGCAAAGTAATGAGGTTAAGGACTCATACTCTATAGAAGTGAAAGGACTCCAGCAATCTCTAATGATTCTTCAGGTGAAGGGCATCAAATTGGCAAATATCACTAATGACTGTCACTGTGCCATCTGGAAGTACCCATGTCAAAGTTATCCAGATGAGAAGTGCTGGCTTGATGCATAGCATATGACACCCTATGAATTCACTATCATGCTCAGCAGTGCTGTGTGGATATAGGTTGATTGTATACTGCTTAATATGCGTTTCATCTGAGATTAGCTGTCTATAGTAAACTGTTATTAATTGTAAGTCTTTCACATTATAATACAAAAAGGTGGTCTTTCTGCAGAACTGAATTAACGACAGCTAAGAGCAGAGTAACATAGTCATATTGCTTACTTCACTGACACACTCATATTGTTAATAGCCTAAAGATAAAGAAGGAAGTGGAGGAACGTGGAAAGAGTTGTGAGTGTGAGGTTGTCCTACACTGGACACAGTCCATTAATGACCGTGTGCACTGGAGCATCACTTCAAGCAGTGGCAATGCAAGGGGTGTAAAGGAGAAGTGGGTTCCCCTCCTAAACCATGTTTGTGACATCCACACACACCATAGTGAGGCTTACTTGTAGTGCAGCTATGGAGATTTGGGATAATGCATGTGCAATCAGAAAGGTGCATGTCAATTAAATTTGATGGCTATGTGTCAAATGAAGTTAAAGCTATTAAACAGACTAAAACAGAAATTGTAATGAAGACTTTTTAAGTTTACATGCCCAAGAAATGCTTCTTGCTCTAATTCTAACTGTACTATGTATGCGTTACCAAATACGACTTTGTTCCTTAGTCAGGAAACTGCTGACATCCATCACATGTCTTAATCATTTTGTTGCAGGTTTTCCAATGAATCCACATTTTAATGCACTTGCAGATGTACTCACATCATGTAGTGCTTAACATTAAGCAGTCATGTATGTATTGTTTCCTGCCTCTTTCCAGGACTGAAAGCTTACAAGATACTGGAGGGAACTGAGACTAACTCTACCCTGGCTACTTGACCTGCCACAAGTTTTGCCAACTGATCGAACTGCAGCTTTGGAGTCATTTCTGAGTATGACATTCTTCATACCCAGAATGATACACTTCTATGACGGTATGCAAGCAAGGTAATTTAATTTCTGTTTTGATGCCTAACACCTTCCTTGTCTATAGAGTGATAAATCACAAAAATGGACAGTAACAAAATGGTCAATACCCATGCATCTGAGACATAAAGAGAATGTTTTCATTCTGCAGCCATGATTGCAGCTCTTTATTACTAAGAATTAAAAGAAAATTTTGACCTGGGAAAAATGCCTACAGCATATAAGTATGGCAATAGCATGCAGTGCTGCTCTTGCTCAAGGATACTTGATTATGAGGTACTGATATGAAGTGCATTAAAAGTCCAGATACCCAACATTTAGGACATTACTTTGTGAACTTAATTTGCACCTTCCAAAAAGAGGGAATCATAGCACAAAATGACATATTGGTGTGTGTTTCTCAATGGTGCCATTTCTTACTCTGTGCTAGAATTTGGCTAGGTTGAGTTTATTTTGTATGGATGCTGAACTAATGATGGATTGATTGTTTAATGATATGTATTTATTTTCTGCAGTTTAAGACAAGGCTATCAGTAGTACTTGAAAACCAACAATTACTTATAATTATGAAAAATAGTGCACAGCCATTTCTTGATGTAGAATTCCTTTGGACAACAAAATCATGTACCTTCTGTGCTTTTTTCACTGAAACTGAATAGTCAGTTTTTCCTTCCATCAGTTTAGGTTATATTTGACAGCACTTCACTTTAATCATAACAGCAATAGGATTCAGAACCAAATCAAACATGGAGACCTACAGTGGGCAGCATCTTATCCCAGGAACCATGGAGGGGGCATCCAGTCATCAAACCAGTTAAAGCTCCTGCAGTGTATGGTAAGGTACTGTCCATGTGGCATAGGCTCATCACAAACACTTTGGAGCTGATCACTGCAAAATACCTACCATTCTGAAAACCTTGTTTTAGTGCATGAAATCTAGTAAGGACATTTGGTAGTATAATGGTGAATTCTAGCATAATGACTTTGTAACTAATGATTACCTATTACGCTGATGTCAATTATTACTCATCTTCATTCGATTCAAAGCCAGGCACACACCAATTGCAGCTGTTGTCTACCTAAATGTACTAATCAGAGCCATCTTGCACATACTCATGCAGCCATATACACTTATCTGCATTCATCTTAGCTTTTTTTTCAGCTGCCTAACAGGCTAAACCACACCTTGATACACACATATACCCTGACTGTCCTACTCCAATGGATTAAGTTCTACTGTCCCATATTGAATTTGCAATAGGGTAGTATTGGAAAGGGCCACAGCAGGTGGTACCACCTTATGCATTGCATGCACACCTTGTAAGGAGGTAGCAATGCTATGGTAAACTTGACATTTAATGATAATGGAAGACTAACATAGGCATAAAACAGTCATATGCATAAAACCAAATTCAGATGCAAGTTTACTTATAGGCTTTAGTTACAATCCTGCACATTGGCTGAAAACTAGCATAGGCTGAAATTTTAAAGCAATATACCATGGTATACAATTTGTGTTAGATGTGAAGTACATGAACACTGGCTGCTGTGAAGAGTATGTAAAATTTATTGTGGAGTGAGTATTGACAAAGAAACATGTTAAAATAAAGACATGCCACTAAAATTATGCCACTTTAATATTACTTAACTGCTCAAGTCCTTTGAGACTGCTCAGCATGCTTTGGAGTATTCAGTTTTATCCAGTGTGACATCCATGTTGTAATAGTCAAATGTCTGTAAAAAGAAGGATGTAGTTATTAATATTATTTTGTATTTTCACCTTCAGGTAATTAACTAGCTGTTTTGTGTTATTAATCTAATTTCCATTGTCTTTGCGTAAACTTTCTCATTAATTCACTGCTTTATATAATTTACTTTATAAAGTAAAATGGAAATGGTAACAGCTACACACACTTGCCTTCCTTTGGCCCAGTTCACTGATTGATTGTTTTCTGTCCTGCAACATTCTGACAAAGTGGAACCTGCTCCACTCCCTTACCCCCATTTCCACCCACCCCCTTATTACCATCCCATGTCAGAGCTCAACCAATCACAGTCTATGATGCCTATGCACATTAACTACTTGCAGTCCCTCTCATATTGCATTCAATACTCCCTCCACTATCCAGTTCTCTCTTCTCTCCTGCATATCATAACATGCTCTCTGTCCTCTTACTTAGCAACACCTCAGCACCATATTGTTTCACAATGCAGCACATCATCCCTCTTTTTCCATCCCCTCCTCTAACCCTACATTTGTTGAAATATCATCTTACAACTATTCACAATGATAATGATATCCATGCTGACTCTCACTTCTCCTGCTATTTACCTACTTAACATTTTTACCTTTTTACTTCCACACAGCCCATCACCATCATTCTAGTTGTACTATCCAACATGCTGCATCATACTCAACCCTTAATTCATCCAAGGTAATGTGCACCTTACAGTTTCCCAATACCATAGACTTTTTTAAGTATAACATACACTTACACAACCCCATAACATATAAGCTAAAATTAAAAATTAAAATGAAATGCTTATCCTACAACCAGCGTATCCTCATCAAACTGAAACTCAGTGGCAACATCTATCAAAACACTGGATTAGCTATATTCCAACAAAACATTTAATTCTACAGTTCCTGCAAACCACACCCCTCCAACAGAACATACCACTACTTGTGCTTCCCTTAACATTACACATACAAACATTAGCAGCATCTATAACAAAATACCACAGTTCTATGTCTGGATTAACCTTCATGTTCCAGATATAATAACAGTAACTGAAACCTGGCTGAAAAATTAAACAAAAGGTAATGAAATTATATCCCCAAACTATAATGGATCACCTTCAGATGCCCGAAACACCAAACCGCCGACACACAAATCACCGACACCAAAAGACCGACAACAAAAAATACAGACAACGCAAAACACCGAATACCATTACACCAACACACTACACGTAAACAACACAGTACACTACATAACATATCCACTATCCCTAACCCAAACCCTAACCCTAAGGTCCGACACTACTGCACACTTACCCTACCTGCACCCTAACCCTAACTCACTTACCCACCCCTAACCCCAAGATCTGACACTACTGCACACTCACCCTACCTGCACCCTAACCCTAACTCACTTACCCACCCCTAACTCCAAGATCCGACACTACCACACACTCACCCTACCTGCACCCTAACCCTAACTCACTTAACCCACCCCTAAACCCACAGTCCCTCACTATCGCACACACACCCTACCTGCACCCTAACCCTAACTCACTTAACCCACCCCTAAACCCACAGTCCCTCACTATCGCACACTTACCTGTCCGCTCCCTAACACTAAATCCCTCACTCTATCGCACACTTACCGAGTCCGTCGGGTTCTCACCTTGTCGGTCATCTGCGTTGTCGGTGTTTTCAACCCGTTGGATTCCGTGTCGGTGAAATGCGATTTCGGGCATCTGAAGGTGACCCACTATAATATACAAAGAATAGACAGAAAATAAAAGGGCCAGTTGAGTCCTAACACTTCAGGCCTTAACTAATCCTGTCTATGTCTCACATGGGAACTTAAGTCGAATTCTGCTACTGATGCATGCAGGTAGTACTCATCAGTTCCTATGTCCTAGTCTTTTCCGAGCCCAATATACAAAGTGCCAGTAGCACATAAATTAATATAATATAATATAATATAATATAATATAATATAATATAATATAATACAATATAATATATAACAACAACCAAATATGTAAATTTAAGACACAATGACACATACTTATTTGTGCAAAACTGTTAAGTCTTGCTCTAAAATCATCTCTGCAGTTTTGGAAATTCAGTCTGCCTTATTATTTCTGATTGATCTTAGGCATAATGGCTTACACAGATGACATATGATGATTGTGTATTACAATGTTTACCATGATGTGACCCAACTTTTCTAAGTTAATGCCAGTAAATAGTAAACACTAACTGAACTTGTGACTCCCATGCAAGGCTGAGAGTTTAAATCTACCCTCATACACAGTTATTTATTTATTTCTTATTAATTTACATTTGTTTATCAGAAAATTCCAACTGGACACAGGTCCTTTTTCAGCGGAGGCCTTGGGAAAAAAGATCCACAGAACAATAAATGAGCAGCAAAGTACATAAAGAACAATTGACTATACATACAATAACAAATAATACATATTACAGCAAACATTAGCTATACATACAATATAAAACATAGTAATGAACAAATATACCAATATCTAGCTAGAGGCTAGGAATAAAGGTAGGATGTATATACAGATAGTACTATGCTCAAAGGGATACTGTTCTAAACTCATATACCTAAATCTTATATACAAATATTGCACTAAACTCAAGGAGATATAAAGCAGATGCTCCACATGAAGGTGGAACAAGCTAGAAGGGCTAATGGGATGGATGGGGAAGATAGAGGAGTAAGAGAGGAGACTGAGTGAGTAGTATATGTGGTAGTGAGAAGAAGCTTGGTGTAAGTCAGCTGGATATGTATTTGGAGTTGAGATGAAGTGATATAGTTAAGCATGTTATAACAGGTCAGAGATTGAGTGAGGAGGGAAGGGGAGGGTAAAGGGTGAGCCAGAGCCTGCAGAGGAAGGAATGCAATGATCAGATGGTGTGAGGCATGGTGGCTAGGGGAAGGGAGAGGAAGGAAAGGTAAAAAGGAGGGTTACTATTCGGGATTGGTGCATGGGCATAACCAGAGACTTTTTAAGTTAATTTTAGTGTAGTCTTGAAGTGATTGCAAGAAGGTAATGTGGTTATGGGGGGGGTTGTTCCATAATCTGGATATGTTGATTTTATATGCCATTAATGTGAAAAATACTATGTCTCTGATGTGGAAAGAGTATGCCAAGTAAGGCCATGGCTGGCCCTCATTTCCTCTAGTTTTATGAATACCACCTCTAGTAAGATTAACATGGTCAAGAAAAGGATTTAATCAAAATATTTGCAATACTGTCAAAACTGTCTTCAAATGCCAAGCCATAGGTACAACTATCGGTGAATGTTGTCAAACCTAAAACTTCTGGTTAATAATGCTCCATTACTCACAGAACATAGATTGTACTGCTTTTGTACAACTGATCAAGGATGCTTGTTGTACAAGCTGAGTTGTGCCTGCTGAACATGCATGCATAGCTAGTGGGTGACACATGAATTTCTTCAATGTGAAGGCCCAGTTGGTGATGAAGAGATGCTCAACCTGTAAGTATAATAAGCTGTGCTTTGTCTTGATTAACTGCATTTGCACCCTGAACCCCTCTCTCTATACTCATTCGTATAGACTCCTCCATGGAGATCTATTTCTAGCTTTTTGAGACATAAAACTTCAGACTCTATTTGACCTCTTATTCCGTCACAGAACAAATAGTATCTCAGATAATCAGGTTAAGAAATTCTACCTTCATCATTAGATTAAATTCACTGGTGTGATAGATTCATATCACCACATATTTCTCACCTGTGGGACAAATGCCCACTACTTGTCAAGCAGAATAGCACCCTTGCCACCTTTAAGGTAAACCTACATAACTGGATGATCCGCCTCCAAATTTTCCACTGGTCTAGCTTGTCTAACTCTTCAGGCTGGGAAAACTTTTGAATATTTGTTTTTTTTGGCTAGGCTTCTAATGGTCTCCATCGCCTCACAGTTAGACGTTGCTCGTTCGATTCTCAGAGCATCTACTGTGTGACGACATGCGTGAATGGGCATTCCTTCGTTGAAGGTTGTGTGTTAGGCCCGGCAAGCCAGCACGTAAAACTCTATTGTCAATCATTAGTGGACCGGAGTTCCACTGTGGTGACCCCTAACCGGGAAAAGCCGAAAGACACACACACACTCACTTCTAATGGTCTGCAGACTGATTGCCTAGTACTAACTTATGAAAGTATGAACCACAGGGTTGAGAAAATTTTACCTATTTCTCCACTGTTGTGTGAAGAGAGGGCTTGGCCCAGATTACAAAAACAAACAAACAAAAAAAAACATGCTTTTGTGTGTTGCTGTTTGCTTATTACAGCAGTGTGCACCTCCAGGTGTTTCTGCAGTTATCTCTAGCCATCAAATATTGCTTGTTCATATTTGCCTTAGTAATTCCAAAACCATGCTACATACAAGGTATCAGAATATTTTATCTTGAAGCATATGTGATGGCAAACACAACTGTACTGATATTTGACCTCTGTCAATGAGTATTTGTTAGAATTGCAAGTTGATAACTTCATTTTAAAGGCTCAAGCCGCACCCACTGAGAGTTAAAGATACACACTCAGAGCTATACTGGAGGAAATGAGTTTCTTTTCACTGATGTACATAATCAACAGAAAACATTTACAATTAGTGAGTGTGCTCTTTTTAATAATAAACTCCATATTATATGTACAGGCACATGTAGAGTATATATTTTGAGGTACAACCACACAGACATACACACAGAAAACCTGGACTTATTCTATGATTCAGAAATGCATAACATACCACTCCACTGATAAAGTAACAGGAAGTCAGGACTGAACTTTATCTCTGAAGCTATGACGCAGACGTTTTATTACTGAACTGCCATGATACACTGATGATATGCACTGCTCTGATTCAGGCACTGTCCTATGTTTTTTTTTTGTTTGTCTGGAGGGGGTTTCAAATGTGTCCTTCCTCTTTCTATACTTGGATATGTTCTTTATAAAATTAAGCCTGTGTACACTTTTTGGATTGTACTTGCACTGCTTCCCTCACTGTCCATCTAGCCCATCCTTTTCAGTCATCCAGTGAACGCTGGTCTGAGACACCTAGGACCATTCATCCCCTTGTGCAAGAGTTAAGTGAACAAGAAGTAGGTATGCAGGTTCAATCATCCAAGTGGTCGGATATCATCCCACTTCCAAGGAGTTATGCCTGTAATACTCTGCTGTGATATATGTTCACACCTTCATGGTCTGTAATGAAACATTCTGTTCACCTTGCAGGAAGCACCTCCCAGTGCAATCTTTGGCCTTAACAGGATATTTAACCATATAATAGAATGTACTTGTAAACAAGTATACCACCCTCTCCTAAAGAGTTGAACAGGATTGGCCTGTAAATTCCTGTCATCCCCTATACCAGCACCTGTAGGTGCCAGACATGCTAATCAGACTCAAGTTGCATGAGTCATACTCAGAGCTTTAGCCATCTGCTTAGTCAGAGCTTGGTAAAAGTTGTTTAATCTGTTTCTTCTAGTTTATAGAGATCTGTTTTACTGATTGGATGCTATCCAGATCTTTGTTTAATTAAAACTATATACTACTGGGCCAAAACATTTCCTTGCCATATAGGTTCACATGCTCACCTGATCTACTGTGGACAACAAGCTTGGCTTCTTACATTAGCTTGAATTTTCTGTAGGTAGACTCTTTAGCAGAGACATTATTGTTAAAAAATAGAGGCTATATAATTTATAATCAGCCTTGGTTGGAGCTTGGCTGTGTTGCAAAAGCTTTTGGATCTGTTTTTTTCTCGTTTGTAAAGATCTGTTTTACTATTAGGATGCTGTCTTGGTCTTTGTTTAATTAAGACTATATGTCACCAGGCCAAAAGATTTTACTTGCCATTTTGGTTCACATGCTGACCTGATATAATGTGGACAACAAGTTGTACAATCAGCTTGAATTTTCTAAGTAAACTTTTTTTGCTATTTAGCTGGGAAAAGTTTGTTAAAAATAGGGTTGACACAATGTATAATCATATGATCAGCCTTGGTGGGAGCTTGGCTGTGTAGTAAAAGCACTTGGCTCTGTTTTTTTTTCTGGTATGTACAGATCAATTTTACTGATTGGATGATATCCTGGTCTTTGTGTAATTAAGACTATATATTGCTGGCCAACACATTTTCCTTACCATTTTGGCTCACATGTTGACCTGATATTCGGTGGGCAGCAAGCTGTAAAATCTGATCTGTATAGCTTCTTACATCAGCTTGAATTTTCTGTAAGTAAACTGTTTTTGTTCTTTAATTGAGTAATTATTGTTAAAAATAAAGGGCATAGCATTTAAAATTAACCTTGGTGGGAGTTTGACTGTGTTGTAAAAGCTCTTGGATCTTGTCTTTCTGGTTTGTACAGCTCAATTAACTGGAGCTGCTCTACATTTGGCGTCCTTTGCCAGAGGTCCAGAGTATCTGTGGTTTAATCCAAGGGCATCCAAGGCAAAAAAAAAACAACAAAGTAAGTATATTTTGTGATAATTCTGTGCTTTTTGAACTGCATTTTATGAAACTGCTGCATTATTTCTGTCTTGGTTTACTGTTTGTGACTGCTTCATTCTCTGCACTTGATTTGCTCTGTATTGATACCTAGATAGCATAGACTAGATTCAGATCTGCTGAATCTCGTCTGTTATTGATACACTTGAGCATTAAACCAGTCATCTTACATTAAGAAAGGCTCCCCTGTATCCTTGTGGCAGAAGACTGTGGATCCAGCATTGTCTGAGCTGGGGATTGCTGGAGGGAGGTTCACTGTGGGCTTTCCTATTGGTAGATTAGCTTAAAAGTATCTGATTTCACCAATATTTAAGCCTCACATTTATGTGTCACTGTTCACTGCTCAACAGGGGTTAGTGGTGCCATGTATAGACCCAAATGCCTTGAATCACAATTTTTCACTACACTTCTTTCAGTGGAACCCTCCCAAGCTTCTTAGTTACCATACAGGCAACCCGGCTGCACACTGAGCAGCGTTACCACACTTATCATCCATAGCCTTCAATAGAACAAGCACCTTTGTTAGTTCTAGCTTAAAAACTGGTCGTACTAGCCTACTCCCTTCTTTGGGTTGGGAGGGTAGCCTAATGGTTAAGGTGTTTGCCTTACAAACACAAGGTGCAGGGTTTGAGTCTCACAAGGGATAATTGGCTAGGCTTACAATGGCTCGCAGGGCAGTTAGCTTAGTACTGACCTATGAACCTATAAACTTATGAACCTATAATAGTATATACGGTAATAACCTGATACAATGGACATGCGGTTTCCCATCATTTCTCCAGCCAGGCAGATTGATATGGGCATCCTGAGGCAATATAATAATTCTTATGTATACTGACAACCACTTACTCCAAAAACAAACAAATACCCTATGTAATAGATGTAATTACATTATGAAATTGGAATCAATTCTCTCACATAACAAACTGGACATCAAGCAAGTTGTCAGCATGCACACTTCACCTGTCACACAAAATAAGGCCATGACACATAAACCCACATATGCAGAGGTACTCACTAGAACCCTACCAAAAGATAAGAGACCTGCCAAAAGTAACCTACTTGCACACACTGCTACACAAACAGAAACCACTACACATGATAACACATACATCAGTGTCTCAGCAGATAAGCCTCTAAGGCAAAACACCTCAAAACCAAATGTCTTGGTCATAGGTGACTCCATAGTGAGACACACAGATGACCCTCTCACCAAGCTGGACAAAGAGACAGCCACTGTCAGCTGTCTGTCAGGTGCTAAGATCCATCAAATCACACATGCACTCAAGTCACTCAACAAGTACCGGCATGACTCTATCATAGTTCATGTTGAAGTTGAATTACTTGAGATATACCTCTCTGGACTATATGAAGTGAGACATATCTCACTTTGAGAGTATTTGTCCCAGGCAGTTATGACCCTAGCCCTAAGCAGCATTCTACCTTCACCCAGAATGATGCCACAATATAAACAAAAAATGATCAAATTCAACGATTGGCTTAGTTTCTGGTGTCAGTCCAGGGGGATCCAGTGTCTGTCAGCCTGGGATGACATGGTTGACAGGCCACACTGCTTTACCAGAGATGCTCTACACCTGTCACCTCTATACTTTTGAATATTGGCAATGGTGCTTGCCTCCCCACAGTGCCTCTTTTAGCCAATGTCAAAATAACAAAATTGCCGACGTAACAAAATCCACTCAAGACAAACTCAAGGCTCTGTTGCTTAATGCTAGGAGTCTAAACATGAAACGGCATTCCCTGGAAGCAGTCCTCACCTTGGAAGATGCTGACATCTTTGCAGTCACTAAGACATGGTTCAGAAATCAAATGAGCATGAGACAACCAAAGGTGGGGGTGTATCCATCTTCATTAAAGCCAGGTATACCTCAAGACTGGTCAGAAAGTATGACTCTCTCAAACTACTCCACATCCAGTTAACTAAAGGCAATAATATCCTACCACATCATTGCTAGCTATAGGTCCCCCATGATGAACCAAGAAAAGCACACCACCTACCTGGACTTAGTGGAGTCACTTGCTATACAGCCCAACACCTTAGTCATGGGTGATTTCAACTATTCTGCCATCAACTGGGTGACATACATAAGCAGAAACATGCTCGCCCAGAGGTTCTTGGACTTTGTCAATGCAAATGCTCTGAAACAGATAGTCTGGACCCCCACAAAGGGCTCAAATGTCCTAGACATAGTACTCAGCAACAAGAGGGGTCACTGCACTCCTCCCTGTGTGATTCTGTCTCTGCTAAGGTTGGACCATAAATCAGTCCTGTCTGAAGTAACTATTGGACCTGACACCCCCCCAGGAGCAAAAAAAAACTAGAATACTTTTCCTAAGCAAACTACAGCATACTAAGTGATGATATAAAAAAGTTTTATACCTCCCACAATCACAGACAACAATGACTACTATGCAGAGGTATACACAAATGCCCTGTATAAACTCTTAAGTAACTGTATAGACTCGGCTGTACCTTACTGGATAAAAAACAGGTCCTCCCAAAAAAATAAGCCACCCTGGTGGACCTCAAGTATAAACAGGTTATAAAATAGGAGAAAGAAACTGATGTCCAAGGACAAGAGGGAACTGACTCCTCAGAGTAAGAATCCTCTCCACAGCTTGAACAAGTAAATCAGAAATCTTGTAAAGTCCATTAAAGCTAAATGCGAAGCTAAAATAGCATCCCTAGCTAAGGATAACCATAAGGAATTCTTTAACCATGTCTGTAGTCTAAAAGACAATACCCAGCTATGTGCCAAACTGGTAGCAGATGGTACCACTTATACTATACCAGAGGAAATTGCCAACCTGCTAGCTGACAGATTTGACACAAAATTCACCCCCATATCATCACCAGCCATACCCCAAAGCATACCTAGACACCAGTCCTCTGCCTAGTATCTCCTAGAGATCAGGTCATATCTGCACTCTCCAAGGCCAAATACATGGCCTCAATGGACCAGATAGCATTCCAGGTTGCTTACTAAGCAATCTAAAGCAGAACCTAGCAGACCCACTTGGCATTCTCTTTAATCATAGTCTGAGAACTGGCTTTGTTCCAGCAGAGTGGCGAACAGCAACAGTGATCCCCTTACACAAAGGGTGGCCATTAACTGACCCTGGGAGCTATAGACCCATAAGTCTAGGCAGCCTCATCTGCAAATCCATGGAAAAAAAGCATCATGGACCTTATCAACAAGGACATAGGCAACCTTCAAAGTCTAGATCCAGCCCAATTTGGCTTCGTTAAGGGTAGATCATGCTTATTAAACTTAAAAGATTTCTTCAAGAAAGTCACTAAAGTCCTGGATGATGTTAAGACAGTGCATACTGCTTATCTTGACCAAGCAACAGCTTTTGACACAATCCTTCACTTAGGTATCATTGAGAATCTCTCCCAGCTGGGGATGGGGATTAACCCTTATGTCATTACATGGGTAGCCAACTGACTCACCGACAGAACACATACTGTCAAAATTGGTGACGCCACCTCTCTCAGTAGTCATCCGTGGTGTACCACAAGGATCTGTGCTAGGCCATTTACTGTTTGGAATGAATCTATTTCTTGGAAGTCCAGGCTAAAGTAGATGGCCTTTGGCTAACCATGGGTTGCTGATGATTGCAAATTGGGTGCAATCAATGAGTCTCCCAACAATGTTAGCATATTACAGGAGGTGCTAACAAAGACAAAAGATTGGTGCCAAAGCCATGGTCTAAAACTAAATGGAAAGACATACATTATTATCCCCTTTGGCAAAGCAGAATTCCCTGCTAATTACAGTATCGACAGTACCCCCCTAAGTTCAAACCCAGTGGTGCAAGACCTGAGAACACAGGTAGATAGCAATCTGAACTTCATCCACTGAGTTTCCACAGTGATAAGGTTCATAGGTTGGTACTAGGCTATTGACCCTAGGGCCTATACAAGCCTAGCCATAACAATTCCCTGGCTATTTCTTCCCACACTATTTACTTCCCTGGTCCCCTGTCTAGCAGGGTGACTGACATGATCCCGGGGGGAATTTTCTTTCTCCCATCCAATTGTCAAGGTTCCTTTTGAAGAGGACCAAGGAGGGGCTCTGCTTGACATGTATGGGCAGTCTATTCCAGAGTCTGGGGAGTCTCTAGGTCAGGAACCTATCCCTCCAGCATGTTTTGTTTATTGTGATGACAAGGTTTAAATCCCTGGAGCATGTGGCTCTGAGGGATTGGGATTTCTTTAAGTGTAGCATGTCAAGCAGCTCTGGGTTTGACATGGCCTTGTATGTTAGGCAGAGATCGCCTCTGAGTAGATGATATGCAACAGAGTATAGCTGGAATTTTTTAAGGCAGTCAGCATAGGGTTTCTGCTTTAGCCCTGTGATTCTTTTAGTGAGGTATTTCTGTGGCCTTTCCAGTTGTTGCAGATGTCTTGAGAGGTGCATACCAAATGGGGTGTTGTATTCTATAATTGGGTCTAATGAGGGAGGAATACAGTAGGACAATGACCTCCTTTTTTCTGGATGAAAAGCCCTTAGTGATGAGGTGTGCCACATAGAAGGATTTCCTGACTATTGTGGTGATGTGGTTATTGAAGGTGAGACCACTGTCCACCTGTGTCCCTAAGTCTCTTATCACACTTTGGTGTTTAGTGTTCTGCCACCTATGTGGTAATTCATGGGTACATGTTTTTTCCCAAAGGGGATAACTATACATTTCTTGGCATTGAGCTTGAACCCATGGCTCTGGCACCAAGCATCTGTTTCTGTAAGGCCCTTTTGTAGAGTATCCACATAATTTGGGGATTCAATAATGGCACCCAGTTTGCAGTCATCTGCGAACTTTGTTAGCCAGAGTCCCTTAGTGTTGGCCTGTACTTCAGAGAAGTAGATGCCAAACAAGAGCGGTCCCAGGACTGAACCCTGAGGTACACCACTTGTCACTTGTCTGGAGCTGGATTTGGAGTCAGCTACTTTTACAGTGTGGGGTCTGTCAGTAAGCCAGTTGGCAACCCATCGAATGACATAGGGATTAATGCCCAGCTTAGTAAGTTTATCTATGATTCCAGAGTGGGGGATGGTGTCAAAGGCCTTGGCGAGGTCCAGATAGGCTGTGTGGACTGCCTTACCCTCATCCATGACTCTGGAGACTGATTCAAAGAAGTCAATCAGATTCAGGAGAAAAGATTGGCCCTTCATGAACCCAAACTGGGTGGGGTCCAGTGTTTGAAGGTTGCCAATATCTTTGTTTATAAGTTCCATGATAACGCATTCCATGGCCTTGCAGATCAGGCTCCTCAGACTGATGGGGCAGTAGTTCCCGGGATCCAAGGTGGATCACCCCTTGTGGAGTAGGATAACTGTAGCTGTGCGCCACTCAGTGGGCACAAAGCCTGAGGTGAGGGTATGATTAAACATGACACTTAGATGCGGTACCAGTTCATTTTGTAGTTCATGTAGTACACAGCCTGGGATGTCATCTAGTCCCATGGATGCTGTATTCTTAGCTTTGGTGAGTGCATTTTTTATCTGTGTGGCCGGTATTACCGGAATTTGGCAATCTTCTGGTATTGAGATGGGCCGTTTAGGGAGTGAGAGGCGGGTGAAGTTGGCACTGAATCGATCTGCCAGGATATTGGCAATATCCTTGGGATCAGTATATTTAATGCCATTCTGTTGTAGCTCAGAGCAGATCTGAGCATTGCCATTTAGATTCTTGACGTTATAGAATGCCTTGTGGGTGTCTTTGGAATCTTTGGCAATTTTATTTTCGTAGGAAGGAAAGCCTTCTACATTGTGCATCTCATAAGTAAGAGCAACTCATCTAGGACTAAGGATGTTATAACTCCACTGTGCTCAGTCCTCATCAGATCATTAATAAAGTACAATGATTCCTTTTCTGTATTCCTCACCAGACACCTACAGCAGGTGGAGAGACCCTAGAGGTTTCTCGTCCAGTAAATACAGGGCCTCCAAACCATGACTTACATGGATAGACTGAATGCCTTGTCACTGTACTCTTGCCTAGGGCACCAGTTGACCTTAGGCCACTCCTATGTACCTGGCCTACAGGCAGTCTCTGACCCTGCCCTGATGGAAGTGCTGCACATCCACAAGTCAAATGGCACAATAGCCACTCACTCTAGGGATCTTAACCTAGCCTGTGACATTAACAGAATATGTTGGAGAGACAGATATACCTCCCAGAGATCGCTGCTCATCTGGAATAAACTTCCAATTCACATGAAGCAGAGCTCCTCACTGACCCTATTCAAGCACAACCTAAACCTAGACAAATGGATGGGAGACTGCAAATTCACCTCAGGGGTGGCAACCATGTCACTCATGAACAGGGAGAGCCGGTGTTTATCATAGACTGACCCTGCAAATTACATCCATCTAACAAAGACAGTTGGGGTAACTCGGAATTAACATCATAGACTCACTCTGGACATCTAACCAAGGACAATTGGGGCAACTCAGAATAAACATGGCTAGGCTTGTAAGGACTCTAGGGCAGATAGCCTAGTGACCCCCTATGAACCTATGTTTTACTGACTGGATTGCTGTCCTGGTCTTTATTTAATTAAGACTATATATCACTGGGCCAAAAATTTTCCTTGCCATTTTAGCTTACATGCTGACCTGATCTACCATGGACAACAAGCTGTAGTATCTGATCTGCCTGGCTTCTTATGTCAGTGTGATCTGTAAGTAAACTGTTTTTAGTTCTTTAGCTGAGACATTATTGTCAAAAAATTGAGGCCAGATAATTTATGATCAGCCTTGGGGGGAGCTTGGCTGTGTTGCAAAAGCTATGTCTGTTTTTTTTTTTTTTTTTTTTGGTTTTTACAGACCTTTTTAAAAGATATGATACTGTCCTACTGTTTGTTTAATTAAGAGTATGTATCACTGGGTCAAGACATTTTCCT
The DNA here is from genome assembly GCF_019279795.1 of Protopterus annectens. Taxonomy (NCBI): domain Eukaryota; kingdom Metazoa; phylum Chordata; order Ceratodontiformes; family Protopteridae; genus Protopterus; species Protopterus annectens. The sequence continues at coordinate 907,248,331 of NC_056732.1, forward strand.
TGCCATTTTGGTTCAGATGCTGATATGATATACTGTAGACAACAAGCTGTAGTAGCTGATTTGTCTGTTTTTTTACATAAGTTTAAGCTTTATGTAAGTAAACTGTTTTTTTATTATTTAGCTGAGACATTATTGTTAAAAATAGAGGCCATATCATTTACATTCAGCCTTGGTGGGAGCTATGGTGTGTTATAAAAGGTCTTGGATCTATACAAATCTGTTTTACTGATTGGATGATATCCTCACACACACACACACACACACACACACACACATATATATATATATATATATATATATATATATATATATATATATATATATATCACTAGTCCAAAACATTTCTTTGCCATTTTGACTCACATGCTTGCCCGATATACTGTGGATAACAAGCTGTATTATCTGATTTGTTTCATGTCTTATATCAGCTTGAATTTAAGGGTTTATTGTTCTTTATCTGAGCCAGTATTGTTAAAAATAGAGGCCATGCCATTTGTATAATCATATAGTCAGCCTTGGTGGGAGCTTGACTGTTTTATAAAAGCTATTGGATCTATTTTTTTCTGGCTTGTACTGGTCTGTTTTACTATTTGGATGCTAACTTGGTCTTTGTTTAATTAAGACTATATATCACTGAACCAACATATTTCCGTCACCATTTTAGCTCACATGCTGACCTGATATATAGCTGCAGTATCTGATTTGTCAGGCTTCTTTCATCAGCTTGAATTCTAACCTCCCACTCTTTTGCTGTTGTCATTTTAAAAGCCACTGTCTCTCACTTTCACCCCCTTTGGTAATCTGACTACCAAAGTCTCTTTCTTCCCATTTGATTGCTGTTTTTTAGTTATGTAAGCTTATTAAGTATTTTCCCCACTCGTTTTACATAGAGCCATCATCCTGAGATCCATCTCAGAAAACAAATATTGTTCTTGAGCTAACCTCCTTTACTAGAAATTGTCATTTTCACAAAGCTTAAATCTGCTTAGCATCCTTGTGACACTCTGAGTGGATCCTGACAAATTCTGTGCCATCCTTGGCAGATAAAAATATTTATCTTAATATTTTCAACTTCATTTAACTGCTTTCTCTGCCAATTTTTGTACTTTAAAATAGTTTTCAAGTACCTTACTATTGTACTGTTAGCTGATTGCTAAGAACTGCACTTTTGAGAAGCTTTACTGGCAGTGTTACTGTGTAATTTGTTATGTTATATTTTTCTTGGTACTTAATTGTTCTACTCCTGCAATTTTGGCCCTGCTGAATGGATTCTACACAGTTTCCTTTATTTTAAGTGCCTGTATAAATATGGCATGTTTGAGAGGATCTTGTATGATTCCCACAGAGCTCATCAACTGTTGGTGTCCTCGTATGTGCCTCTGAAGTGATTTCCTTGCATCACATACCAGCCAGGCACAAGCTAAGTACTTGTATTTAAAAATTGCACTTCCAGATGCTATTTTAGTAATTGACTACTGATTTCTTATTATATTTGTGCATTTAGCTGTATTTGACACTAAAATTACAGCATATGCTCAATCTGTCTGTATTTATCTGGTTGACTTGAAATCGCCTTTCCTTTGTTAAAGTTGTTTTGTGATAGCATACCCTCTCAAGCAATCTTTTTTTGTGCTTTTACATTAATAGGACTGGGATATTCCATCTAGTGGCAGCAGGTGGTGGCCTGATGCATTGCACAGTTAGACTCAGAGCAGTTAGCTTGCATGTCAAATAGCACTAATACTATATTCTACCACTGTCTAAAACCATATCCTAGAGATATTCATCTCTAGTCCGTAACAATAGAAACTACCCTAGGAGACCTCTGTACAACTCAGTCTTCAAAATCTAATAGTTCACCCTAATACAGGCCCAGACAACATGGATATGCAATTTCCACATGTCTCTGTAGCCAACCTGGAAGAAGTCCTGAGACAGTGTAGCAATTGTCCCATGTTGACTGACAACCTTTTAATCCTTAAAAAACTAGCACAACATGTGAGAGATGTACATACACAGTTTCCTTACAGTCAAACATCTCACATACAAACAAGGCTGTCAAGAGCACACACACTGCATCCACCGCATATAGTGTCCACACACACACACACACACACACACACACACACACACACACACGCACACACACACACACACACACACACACACACACACACACACACACACACACACACACACACACACACACACACACACACACACACATCTTATTCTGAGGCACTAAAAAGCAATCTCCAGAAACCTCAAAGACCTCCTCAGCTTGCAAACAGTAATGCCCAGTCCTCAGCAATTTCTAAAACATACATCAGAAGTAACACTAAACAGCACACATAAGCCTATGCCCAATGGACACCTGAAAACAAAGCACATAAGGCAAGCAAACAATTTATGCAGGATTCTTGCCATGGGGACTCCATTTTATGATACACAGATGGCCCATTCATCAGACTGGACAAAGAGATTACAGTCAGTTGCTTATCTACAGGCAGGATCTGTCAAGTTACACATACACCGCAAGTGCATGAGTTACACATGCACCGCAAGTGCAAGTATGATTCTATCATAGCCCATGTGGGCATAAATTTACCGGAGACATAGCTCCATGGGTTTTAGGAAGAGAGACATTATGGATCTCTTTGAATATGTGTCTCAGACCAGTATTTGTCTTTCATTGAGCGAAGTATTCACCAAGGATGATGCCACAGTATGAACAAAAAATGATTGACTTTAACAATTGAATTAGTTTCTGGTGTTAATCTAGGGAGAATTCAATATCTGTTGGCCTGGGAGGACATGGTCAACAGACCACATTGCTTTACCAAAGATGGCTGCACCTGCATCCCCCAACCCCCCGAGCTTCCAGATTTTAGCAAAAATGTTATCCACCCCTTTAGAGCCTTTTTTATACAATGCCAAAGTAACAAACCTACCGACATGGCAAATAAAACCCAAAGGAACTTAAATGTGTTATTGCTCAATGCTAGGAGCCTTAACATCAAACTCCACACCCTACAAGCTCTTCTCACTCTGGCTAATATAGACATCTGTGCCATTACTGACACATGATTTAAAGCCACAGAAGGTAATCTGACTGCAAAACTACAGTGCCTTCCATACATTTAGAGCATCAGCAGCACACACAGTGACTAAAGCTGGAGATGTCTTGATCTACATTAGCAACAACTATACCTCAAGGCTGGTTAAACAGAATGTTACCCTGGAGTTCATCCATGTGCAAATCACCTTAGATAGTCTCTCTTAACATATCTTAAAAACCTATAGGTCACCATCTATGTCTCGAGAATCCCACATCTCTTATCTAGACCTACTGAGGCACTCTCCATTCATGGGAGATTCATGGGAGATTTTAATTCCCCCTCTATAGACTGAGAAACACACACTACCTCCAACTTAGAACCATGGCATTTTCTGGTCTTTATTAATGTAAATGTCCTTGATCAGTTAGTATACACTTCAACCAGAGGTTCAAACATACTGGGCCTTGATCTCACCATTATAGGAGACACCTAAACTCCCCCGTCTCACATCCTGACTATTGTGGTTGGATTACAGAGCTTTCTCATTCAAAATAAAACTTAACTTGGAAAACCTATCAAAACATGTTACAGTTAAAAACTATTCTAAAACAAACTACAACTTATTGAGGGACAGTTTGTCAAAATTCAATACCCCACCCAATCCAGAGTTCACAACAGCCTATACAGAATTACTCACAGAAACACTGTACAAACATGAAAATAGCTGCATAGAGGTTACTGTACCTACCAGTAGTAATTCCAAAACAAACCCCCAAACAAATCACACTGGTGGAATCCTAATCTTAACAAGGTATATAACAAAAGGAAAAAAGTTATGGCCAAAGGCAGAAAGAGCAAGAGCTCACTAATAAAAATAAAATGGAAACTAAAAAGACTAATTAAATCCAACAAGGCCAATAATAAGGTCAATATAGCTTCTCAGGCTAAAGACAACCACAAGGCCTTTGACAGCTATGTCTCAAACCTCAAAAGTAACATGCAACAGGGTGTAGAACTGGTGGCAAATGGTACTACCTTCAATGAGCAGAGTCACATAGCGAATCTGTTGCCTGACAAATTCAGCTCAGAATTTACCCCACTCCCATCACCCCTTGTGAAATCCTTACCAGCATAACCCTACCAACTATCATCAGGGAGCAGGTCATAGTGGTTCTCACAAAGACTAAGAACACAGCCTCAGTGGAGTCCAGCAATATCCCAGGTTGTCTCTTAAAAAGCCCGAAACATGACCTATCAGCATCACTTGTGTCATTTTCAACTACAGCCTTAAAAAAAAGATACATGCTAAATGAAAGGAGGACAGCAATGGTTATCTCCCTTCACAAGGGTGAATCATCAACCAACCCCAGACACTACAGACCCATTAGTCTAACTAGTGTAATGTGCAAAGCCATGGAACACATTATCACAGAAATGATTCAACACATTGATAACCTCAAACATTGGTCCCATCCCAGTTTGTTTTTGTTAAATGAAGGTCAAGCCTACTTAACTTGATAGACTTCTCTGAGAAAGTAACCAAGGCAATGGATGAAGTGAAAATGGAGCATACTGCCTACTTAGACCTGGCTAAGGCATTCAACATAATGCCCCAATCAAGTACTGGGGTTAAACTCACTGAACTAGGCATAAGTTCCTACACAACTCACTGGATTGTCAGATGGCTCTCAGATAGGACCCAAGAAGTCAAGATTGGTGAGATCATCTCCACCAAGAGGCAGGTCATCACTGGAGTACCACAGGTCTCTGTGCTGGGCCCAGTTCTGTTTGGCATCTACTTCTTGGAGGTCAAGGCTAATGTCAGGGGCATCTGGTTCACCACCTTTGTAGATGACTGCAAATTGGGAGCTATCATAAAATTCCCCTTGAAGCTAACATCCTGAAAGAGGGTCTAACACAGACAAATGACAGGTGCCCAAGCCATGGATTAAAACTCAATGCAAAGAAGTGCATGATAATGCCTTTTGGGAAAACATCTATCTAGGCAAATTTCTCCATTAATAAGACACCTCTAAGAGGTGACCCAGTAGTTAGAGATCCAGGAACATATGCTGACAGTAGTCTGGCCTTAGACCAACACATAGCCAAAGTAGAAAGAAAATTATTCTATGCCATCCAACTTATAAGTAAAGGTATGTCATCCAGATCCAAGAATGTTATAGTACCACTCTACTCACCCTTAACAGTTTCATCATTAAGTGTAATGGTCCCTTCGGCATGTATCTGACTAGGCATATGCAACAGTCAGAACACCTACAGAAGTTCTTCACCAAGAGAATCCAAGGTATTGACACACAGTCCTGTACAGATCGCCTTACAGCCCTGTCTCCAAAATTGGTCTTTTACAGGTTGTTGAGAGGCAATCTGTGATTGACATATAAAGCATATTTAGATCCAGCCCTGAGAGAGCTCTTGCACATCTTCAAAATGAGCAGCACCAGTGACACTAGATCCAGGGATTTGAACTTTGCTTGTGAAATAAATAGAACATGTTGGTGAGATAGATATGTGATTTAAAGGATCCCAATGCTCTGGAATAGGCCCTCTATGTATGTGAAGCAGAGCTCATCTCTAACCCTACTTAAACGTAACCTTGATCATTGGATGGGAAATTGCAAACTCATCTCCAGGCTGGCCCCATGTCTCGTACAGAAAGAAAAGGCCAACAGTAAACATTACCTAAAAACATACCAGTCCTAATAAACATATCTCCCTAATTAAGATGCACATGTTACAAGGGGACACAACTGGGTTGGGTTGTGTGAGTAAGCGTATAAAAGTCCTAATGGTCATTAGCCTAGTATACGCCTATGAATCTATGCCAATATTATAATTGGACTGAGTGCATACATTAATCAAATGTCTAAACTAATCATATGCAAAGATAGTGTAATGCTAAGTCTATATGCTTGGATATGTGGAAGCCTTCAGTTCCGAAAAATAAGACATCCTAAGTCTTCACAGCCCCTATACAAACCAAATTATGCTTTAGGTTGTACTGAAAATGCATTCTGTGAAATGTGTTAAGAATTCTGAAACAACATGCCAAGCAATCTAAAAATGCTTACAGTTTCACTGCCTTCAGGGGAAAAAAAATGTATTTAACAAAGCAGTCTCAATGAAACTGCTTTCTGAGCACAGGCTCAAACTGTTCCTGCTCTCATCTCTATAATCTACCTTCACTGACTACAGTAATTATAAACCCACCAGTTCAGTCACATATCTGTCCATTACTTATTTCTCTAATTTCTTAGTCCTTTTCCTACCTATTTAGTTAGCAATCCTGTTAGATCTATCTTATTTATTTTTTAGCCTTCATATTCCCTTTGTTATACAGTCTTAATCTCATCTTTCTGTGGAGTGGCAGCTCTTTGCTGCATCTGTATGTAATAAATGCGCCACTCTTATGTAGTTGCACTTTGCTGTTTATTTTAAAGTTTGTAGGGTGTTTTGATTGTCTTTAAACTGTTCATGCCTTATGGATGGGGTGGTGGCTGGACATGACCCGTGGATGACCAGAGTACTTATCTGGTTAAGAAATGTTAAATAAATATCTATCCGTATATATATATATATATATATATATATATATATATATATATATATATGTATATGTGTGTGTGTGTGTGTGCGCGCGTATGTGTGTGTGTGTGTGTATATATATATATATATATATATATATATATATATCTATGTTTACTATTAAAATTTCGAAACAAACTCCATTGACTGTACTATTGTCGAACATGGAAGTTCGAAAACGGTAATATCAATGACAAAAAAACAACCTAGGAACGGGTTTTAACATGGATCGAGATAGGTGTTCAGTGTTATTCCGAACTACAAACATCTCCCCTATCTTGACCCATGTTAAAACCCATTCCTAGGTTGTTTTTTTGTCATCGATATTACCATTTTCGAACTTCCGTGTTCGACAATAGTACAGTCAATGGAGTTCGTTTCGAAATTTTAATAGTAAATCTATATATATATATATATATATATATATATATATATATATATATATATATACGTACATAGATAGATACAAAGATATATAGATACACACACACACATGAGTAAATGAGATATTCACTTTCTGATTATCTGCTATCATTTTAGTGACTATAGGTATGATTCTTAATGCTCAGAGGTTGGGAAGTGCATTTAAGTGTGACAGGTAAATGGGAATGCTGTACTGATTACATTTAGATTGGCCATCCCAAAGCTTTTCCCTGTTGTATTCTTCAACAAATACAATACCTGAGTAAAACTTGCTAATAGTTAAAGAAGTAAATAGTGTACTTGTAACCTGGCATGAGCCACGGATTAACAAATGCCATGTTAAGTGCACTGCCACTGTACCATGGTGACTCTGAGCAGTAATTCTCAAAGGATGATATAATTCAACAGTAAAAACTGTCTGAAGGGGTTCATAAGGATCAGGTGTTGTGAATGTTGAATATATCACAGACATTCATTTTATGCTTCACCAAACAATCAGCCCTTTATTTAGATTTTCAGAAGGAGAACCAAAAACGTGCAATGCTGTGTTTCAATAATAGAAAGATTCTACACAAAGATGCCAATGTTTTCTCATTAATAGTTGCTTTTCCTACCTTTCAATTAAACCCTAAGGTTCCAATTCAGGGAAGCAGTTCCATTTCTACTGCAAAGTGCCTTGTTAACCACAGAACACAGCCTTATGCTCTACTGTTACCATTAAGCACACACATGTAATCAGGAGGAGTAACGGTACCTTCCTAAAAATGCTGTGCTGCCTGAGTTAATTAACTAAATCACAGTACAATCAGCATTTGAATAAGACACCATACTTTTAATGGGCAAAGACAAGTCTCTCCGTAAAATGTAAATGTTATGTAATTTATTTACTTACTTAACTGATTTTTTATTTATTTATTTTTCTTTAATTTGCCTGTTTCTGATGACGTCTAGCTTGTTCTGGAATTAAAAACGTGAGTTTAGTTAAACGCTGCATGCTATTTGCCACAAAGACAAAGAAGGCAGCAGTAGAGCACAGATGCAATGCAAGTCGTCAACGCTACAAGTGCGATAATGTCAAACCAGGAAGTACTTGGGACCTACAATATGAGATGGGTGATTTTGATGGTGGAAAATAAAGGGGAATTGTGACTGTACAGTGAAGAATGGAATAAAAGATTTGAAGAAGGTAAAACTTGTACTTTGCATTCATGAAAGTGCCAAATGGCCCAGGTAAAAGAGCTATAGCACATGATCATTAAATTACTGCCCCATAAGCCTTAGCTCTATGGGATATATCGTGCCAAGGATATAATAGCCAGCCAGCTTCCTAAGCTTCAGGGCACCTTCCACATGCCCAAACTGTCAAGCATCTTGAGTTTTGCTGACTAAAAGACAAGTTTGGGTGCGAAGCCCATCAGAGTTTTACTGCCTCTGAAGAGTATGCTACTCTGAAGCTTTTGAGGATTGACAGCTGGCTTGTGCTGTCCTTAGTTGGACAAATAAGTTCTGTTTGGGGAAAAAATTTAAATGTCCTTATTTTTACTGATTTTATTACTTTCCTCTTCAGGAAAGTTATTTCAAAGCTAGGAGTGTTGTGTTTTAATGAATTGTCTCTAGACTGTAAAGTAATTTTAAACAGAGCACTTGTTTCTGATAGTTTAAAAGTAGTGTTTAACTGATAAACTACTTTCTGTAGAGAAATTGTGTTTATTTTAAGGTTGTGGGACTGCCATTGTGTTTGAAAATGCTTTTTACTGTATTTTTCTGTCAAAAAGGTAACTTTTGCGGACTGGCAGTTTTACTGATGTTACTTGTTTTCCCCAGGATAGCGTCATCATTTTCAGCCTGACCATGGAACAGATTGTCACTCTCATGGTCGGTCCTTCTTCCTGCCACAAAAAGAAAAAGTTAAGCAAACAGCCTTTACCACCACAGCAGGCTAGCAATTTGCCTTATTTGCAGGTGGGTGACTCTGCTGTGGCCATTTATTGTACCTCAGACCACTCATCTTTTACCCTGAATCCCTCTGGTGTAGCATCTTACAGCCACTATGAACTGGGGGTTAGCCACATTCTGTGTGGCTGTTGGGAGCCCCTCAGTGCTTAAGGGAGAACGAATTGTATATGGCCTTAGAGAGGGAACTGAGAAGGTTTTCCTGTTGTGTCAGAATGCTGTGTTCATCCCTGAGGAAGCAGCAGCTGCCATTAGTAACATGGTTGGCCCCATGTTTCCTGCCAAAAAAAAAACAGAAAACCAAATATGTATCTACTCCTCCACAAATTTCATTGGCTAGGAGTAGTTTACTGGGACTGGCTCAGGGTTTGATTCAGACTATTGATCCTTCTTGTATAGTAGTTTCTGGTAAACAAAAGAGGGATGTCTCCTTTACTGAAGAGATTCAAGATTATGAATCTGAATAGGAAGATGCAAGAACAGATTCAGGGTTTTGTCCGCAGATTTCTGATTCAGACTCAGAGGAGAGCTCTCTTTCTGATTCTTTCTCTGAGACTATTGTTAGAATGTCCCAGTGTTTTTAGAGGGAGAACATTGAGGCTTCTGAGTCCCTCAAAAAATACTATGAGTTGTTACAGAACAATTTTCCAGAACCTATACTCATTCCTCCTGTCCTGACTGGTTTTAGAGGATAAGTGTCCTATTGTCTGCAATTTTCTTGATATTCAGCCAACTGTCCCTAAAAAGGCAGATAGGATGTATAAAGTTCCTTGGTATTTTAAATTTTTATACACTATTCCCAAACCAGACCCAGCGGCTATAGCCTTAGTTGACTCCTCTGCTGCTAAGCACTTAGTTACTTCCAATCCTACTCTTTCTGATAAGGATGGGAAAATTATTGACAGGTATGGGGAAAAAAGTATATACTTCTGCAAGTTTAAACTTCAGAATTTTAAATTGTCTGGCTAATTTCTTAAAGTTTATTTTGACATATTGTGAAAGCATGAGGAATGTGTTATCCACAGTTACTACTTCAGAAGAAACGTCTGCTTTAAATAACTTAGTTTCTTCTAATGCATAAGGCACTACTCATTGTTTGCAGTGTGTGTCTGACTCTATTGATACTTTTTCCAGGGTTATGGCCACTGGTATGGTTTTAAGGAGGTTTGCTTGTTTGTATTTCCAGAACCTTCCAGATAATGTTAAAAATGAGATTTTAAATTCTCCCTTGGATAGAAGGTTAGTGTTTGGCCCCTCTGCTGCAGAGGTGATGAAAAAGTGTGATGAAATGAGGAAGTCGATTCTGGGAATCTGTATGATTTGTCTGCCCTCCTTTTCCATATTGCCCAAGGGATTTTCTTTCTCCTCATCCAGTTTCAGAAAATAAAATAAGCAGTCTCAACATAATTCAGGTAAACAGACATTTAAGAAGGAGTGGCGAAGAGGTTCCAAAAGTCTGAAACCTCCCAAAACCAAGGACACTTCAACAGGTCTGAATGACTCTTTATGAGAGCTTGTAACTCCCTCCCATCCTGGTCCCCTTTTTCTTCCAGAAAGTCTGAATCTCCATTTTTCTCTTTGGCAACAGATGTCTTCAGATGAATTGGTTCTGAAAATCATTTATCAGAGTTACAGATGGCAGTGGGAAGAAATTCCCCCTTTCCAGCAGAGGTCATTCCTCATCTTGCAGATCAGACTGTTTTGTTTCTTCCTGTTCTTCATCACTTGCTGTCCCAAGGAGTGATAGAACCAGTTCCTCCTTCCCAAGTAGGGAACAGGTTTTATTCAAGGATGTTTCTATTCACAAAGAAAGTAAAAAAAAAACACTTCAAGACCAGTTCTGGATATTTCTTTCCTAAACCAGCTTGTGTTAGTGACCAAATTCAAAATGATGTCACTTCACAACATGTTGCCTCTTCTTCCTCTTTCAAGTTTCCTGGTAACACTAGACTTAAAAGATGGATATCATCACATTCCTATTCATCCAGACTTCAGGCATTTGTTAAGGTTTTGTGTGTCTGGATAACATTATCAGTTCTCTGCCTTACCCTTTGGACAGTCCACTGCACCTAGAGTGTTCACAAAGTATTAAACTCCAGTTATTACTCAGTCCAGGCCACAGGATATCCACATTTTTCCTTATTTAGATGGCCTGTTTATTTTTGAGAGCCTTTTTCAAAATGTTAGGAATCTGTCTCTTGTGTGAGAGATCTCTTGTGCAAGGTGGGATTCCAAGAGAACATTCAAAAGTTTTTCTTGACTCCCTCACACAGGATTGTGTTCCTGGGATGCCAGCTGTATACCTCATTTCAAAGAACTTTTCTTCCATAGGAAAACTGGGGGGGGGGTATTCAATAAAGCCTACATGGATGGATTTTCCATGTAGGCATAATGGCATGGAGCTAACATGGAAGTAAGGCTCCTTGCGATCCAATAAACAGAGCAGGGGGTGTGCATGAGCTTGCGGATACGGAAGTGTTTGTGGCATGCAAATCACCTCATAAGCAGGTGAACTGCATTCAAATGAGGGTGCTGGAGTGATCCAGCAAGCAGATAGGCAGTCATGCAAACCCCCTGTTGGTGTCCAAAGTGAACACGGAAAATATCCATGTACAAAAAAATAAAAATAGAACAGGGGCTGCAAAAGTCCATCTAGAAGGTCAGGAATTACATAATAGGCATAGTTGTGTGCAAACTATGCCTTGTGTGTCCAAAATCATCATGCAAAATAACGTAATAAACATTTTTTAATACTCATATGCAAATGTGCTGTTATGCAAAAAAAAAATATTAAAAAGTATAAAAACTAAAAATAAGAAATATGTAAGGATAATGCATTATAGGGCCCTGCATGCATTATGTATAATCGTAGACTTCAATGGTTGCTAAGGAGGCAGGACCTGGAATAGTGAAGTATCCAGGTTGTGTGCATGGATCTCTATGCAAATGAGCTGGGGTTACTGAACAGCAAAAATGGGCCACTGTGTCTGCATATAAAATCCGTGTAGCACCAGAACCATGTTGGTGTCCACAGAAGAGCTAGCTGACATCAAAAGAGGGTGTGTCACTATATGTTTAAGCTGATTGGAGCTTAGCTGTGGCGGTTTGTGCTGCGTGCCTCTCAGGTAAGCAGGTGGCTGTGTCCAGTGTTGCTAAGCTTTATTTAGCTAAGGGGCATGCCTTTTAGCTGGTTTGAGTTATGCTAAGCTAAGCATTGTTTATACCTGTGGTGCGGGTTTGTGCACCGTGCTGCAGTGCTTAGCAGGGAAGTCAGTTTAAAAAAAAAAAAACTAAAGGAAATTGCCTGGGAAAGCCAATCATGTAGAAAATACTGATAACCCCTGTTCCACTTACACTGGCCCATTCAAATCCCTCAAGTGATGTACCTGGCAGGTGGAATGCATCATAGTTAGCCAATCACACACGCTACAGACTTGGAAATTTTAACTTACAGAATCCTAGGGGCTGCTGCTGAGCTGCTACATCTGTATGTGCTATATGCTGAGGTCAGTGCTGATGCTGCCACTGACAATAGGCCTAGACTGAGAAGGAGAAGAGTGTTCAGGCCCGGGGTAACCTTCCAGGAGCTATATGAGCTGGAGATTGTAGAGCACTGCTGGATGAACAGAGACATACTTCAAGAACTCACTGAGCTCTGCCGCCCTCAACTCAGACTCAGAGCCAACAGAGGGGATCCCATTCTAATGGAAACAAAGGTATGTGTAGTCCTTAGAATACTAGCTACTGGCACTTTTCAAAGACCAACTGGGGACATGATGGGGGCCTCAGAGACATCTGCATCCAGGGTACTCCACCAGTTCCTGGTTGCCATGCAAACACATGGCAGTGAGCACATTTATTTACCCTACACTCCTGAGGAGAAGACCAGCACTATTCATCTCTCCACTATGTAGCACAGTACCCTGAGGTACTGGGTGCCATAGACTGTACTCATGTACACATTACAACACCACCTGGTGAGGAGGGTAGAGTCTATGTCAACTGCAAGGGGTATCACTCCATCAACTGCCAGGTTATGTGCAATGCCCAGGGCATCATCATCATCATGAATGTGTGTGCTGGCAGCCCTGGCAGTTATAATGACTTCCATATCTGGCACTCATTACAGCTGTACCAGATGTTAGCCAGGGGGGACATCACGAATGGCCGTCTAGTGGGGGATGTTGGCTACACACTGGAACTGTGGATGATGACACCCATCAGAAATACACACACACCTACAGAAGAATGCCATAATGAGGCACACGCACAAACTAGGAACATCATAGAGTATGTGTTTGGGCTGCTCAAGTCATGGTTCCGGTGCCACAATATATCTGGTGGAGCTCTGCAGTACTCTCCAGCCATATGTTCACAGATGTTCACAGTATATGCCATGCTACACAATATGATCCTATGGAAACAGCTGTGGCAGGATTATCACAAGGAAGAGACACACAGCCCTCCCCACCAGTGCCAAGGTCCCCACAGCCACAGGGGGACTTGGAGGAGGAACCCCCTGAGGTTGTCCCTGTAGGCAGATGAAGGTGTGCCCAGTATGCCCTGGCCTTGGCAAAGAGGCAATGCATAGAACATGCACTGACAACCTAGGGTCCTAGCAACTGACTCCTTATTCTGACTCGCATAGATAGTAAAAAGGATGCCAGTCACACCACACAACCTGTACCTTACCATGTATTGGCTGTATACTGTGTGCATCAGACACAGTCAGCCCTGAAACACAGGTATCTCAACTGCTGCATGCACAAGGAAAGTCACTCTCCTTTACAACAAATGTACGAGGTACTAGACTATGGTAGCATATGTATGGACCCACTGCATTTATGCAAGGGAATACAGTGGGCAACTGGGCTACTTGCAGAGAACAAACAGCTGTGTGGGACAATAGGTACTCTATCCAATAGTGACTGCCACATGATATGCAGTAGGACACAAGGCAGCAGAACCCACTGTAATGTGTAAGGTAATTGCCAAACAGTGGGGGTCATAGGACAGACATATGACTCTCAATGCTACAGTCCCCTACCACCAACACATCAGTGTTCATATACAACTGCCGTAATAGAGTATGTCACAAGGATATATCAGCAGACCACACAATCCCAGGCCTGTCCCAAACAACCTGGCTACATGCCCTATTTTCCACAATATGCAAGAGTCAAAGTGTATATGTCTGTCTGCTGTTGATACTGTCAGGAATTAAGCTTCACTTTCTGGTGGCTGGTGTGGCACAGTGGGCTAAGTACATTAGCATGTTTGATGGTGTTCATTGTTTGAAGGTGGTTACACCTACAATTTTGCATGTGAGGTACTCCTATGGTAGGAGTCCCACAGACTGTCAATATATCACTATCCGTTACTGCAAGAAAGCTGGACAAAGCAGGAGACAATAGCGGGACAGAGGGCCAAACCTACAAACATTATACACGCTCTGAGTAACCTAGTAGGTGGCTAGTATAACAGCAGGTTGTAACAAGTCAGAGTGGATGCAGGATGTAAAGGCCATCACTTACCTGTCAGTATGGACAACATTTCAGTGGGTACCATTTAGAAGTATATTTCCAGAAAAATGCAACTGCCTGAGGAGCAGAGCAGACATATGGGGCAGAATACTGGACATCCTGCAAAATATGTACAGTCAGAGGTGTGAAGACTGTAACCCTGTGTGTGATGTTACATCATGTACTCCAGTCACAGCATACCTGCAACTACTTAGAGCAGGAAATATAAACAAAACCATGAATAGGAGTGGGACAAAGGCCCAAATATAAGGAGAAGGATTAACTAGTGGCCAGACAAATGTAGAAAGTGCAGAGAATAACAGGTCATACAGTAGCATGGGCTCCCTGGTGTGTATGGAGTCAGTAAGTCAAATGTCTGTCATCAGTTCCTAATGTCAATCTATAATGATTTTTCACTAATGTACCAGAAAAATGTACCATACGTATGATGCAAACCCCTCTATGGTCTATTGCAATCTGTACAGTTGCTAGGTATTAGTCATATATTACGTTCAGCACACAGCCGGGGAATCCCTTGGGCATAATATCAGGGAGGTGCTGAACTGTTGAATCAGATGCAACAGACAATTGGCTGTAGCACACAAAATCCTGAAATGCATTACTGGCCTGGAGTCAGCTTATAAGTACTGACAATCACACTGGGCATGCTCCGCCACTTAGCTAATTTCAGCCCATGTCTGATGCCTCATCTGCCTAAACAACTGAGATGTGAATATATCTCTGTGCATTCAGACAGCTATGTATACATACATGTCTCTTCCTATCCCCCTCAGACATGATTATCTTTATCTATCATCTATCAGTATATGGCGCACACACACACACACACACACACATATATATATATTTTTTATATATATATATATATATATATATATATATATATATATATATATATATATATGTATCTAAGACTGTTGAACGAAAGTTCAACAGTCTGAATCCAACATCACCAAACACACTTTAATGAAAGCGCTTTTACCGAAAAAACACTTTTGTTAAAGTGCATAAAAAAAAAATAGAAAAAAAAACAACTAAAAGGTGTTTATGCAGGGAGGCTACGCCTCCCTGCACCCCCACACCCCCCTACTTTAATATTCTTACTCTGAGATCGCACTACAGTGGGGAAAAGGAAAAAATTCCCTTACCCGCACCGTAGTACGATCTCCACAACAGTCATTCCCCCACGACTCCCTCTGGCTACAGGCATACATACGCAAAAGTGATTTTTCGGTTAAAAGCACTTTCACGCAAGTATGTCTGGCCATTAAGCCTTCGGTGAAAAGCACCATTGAGCATCAGTCTGAGACCCATGTATAGCATGCATGTATATATAAATATTTATATATATAGATTGATATAGAGATAACTATATATATATATATATATATATATATATATATATATATATATATATATATATAGGCCATATTGTCACTAGACAATTCTCCACCTAGGAAACTGCAAATGGCCAGAAATAGTGATAGTGGTACCTGTACACACATAGCAGGGGTATTAACAGGTACCCCACTGCTACGACTCTACATACAATAACAGCATAAAGCAGGTTCATTCTGCAGGCCACACAAGCTGTGTAACACAAGGCCAGTTTGCATAGCCCACAAGTACTGTGGCTGCAGCTATATGGACACCAAATGTAACTGGTGGCACATGCATCTAGTACTGTGAGCTATAGTATGTCATAGTAGGTAGGTAGGGGTTCCAATCTCACATCAGCAACCTTGTATATGTGTGTGTGTGTGTGTGTGTGTGTGTGTGTGTGTGTGTGTGTGTGTGTGTGTGTGTGTGTGTGTGTATACATAGATATTTCCCATACAGCAGTACAAACATGCCCATCAGGCCTATGTCTGTGCAGTGGTCAATCATTTTATGGCCCTGTGACTAGCGTCCTCCACAACATTGGCTTCCCTGTCAACAGTTGCTGATGTCATCCACCTCAACAGTACTGGCAGACACTCTCATAACAGATAAGCTCCATGGTGCATGCAATAAGTACTTAGGGCTATAGTGTATACTAGTAGATAGGTAGGAGTTCTGATCCCAATAAGGGCAACCTGTGAGTGTGTGTGTGTGTGTGTGTGTGTGTGTGTGTGTGTGTGTGTGTGTGTGTGTGTGTGTGTATACATATATCCCCTTGCAGCAGTGTGCCTGTCTCACCTATCTGTATGCAATGGTTATATATTTTAAGGCCCCAACTCTAACTGTCAACCCCCATTGGCCTTCTTTACAAGGCCTGGTGATGTCATCCACCTTAACAGCACTAGCTGTCAAGCTCATAGTAAATAACCTTTGTGGCACATGTGATAAGTACTTAGTGCTATAGTGTATACTACTAGATTGGTAGGGGTTCTAATCTCAGTAAGGGCAACTCTGTGTGCATGGGTGTGTGTGTTTGTGTGTGTGTGTGTGTCTGTGTGAATATATCCCCTTGCAGCAGTGTGCAACGGTTATACATTTTAAGGACCCATGCCTACCTGTCAACCACCCCCCACTGGCCTCCTTTAAAAGACCTGCTGATGTCATCCAGCTTAACAGCACTGGCTGTCATTCTCATAACAGATAAGCTCTGTGGTGCATGTGATAAGTACTTAGTGCTATATTGTATACTACTAAATAGGTAAGGTTCTAATCTTAATAAGGGCATGTGCATGTGTGTGTGTATGTGTATGTCTTTGTGTCAGTGTATCCCCTTGCAGCAGGGTGCAATGGTTATACATTTTAAGGCCCCCTGCTTACCTGTCAACTCCCCCCATTGGCCTCCTTTACAACACCTGCTAATGTCATCCACCTTAACAGCACTGGGTGTCAATCTCATAATATATAAGTTTGTGGCACATGCAATAAGTACTTAATGCTATATTCTATACTACTAGATAGGTAGGGGCTTTAATCTCAATAAGGACAACTGTGTGTGTGTGTGTGTGTGTGTGTGTGTGTGTGTGTGTGTGTGTGTGTGTGTGTGTGTGTGTAACCCCTTGCAGCAGTGTGTCTATATGTGTGCAATGAGTATACATTTTTGGCCCTGTGCCTACCTGTCTACCTCCCATTGGCCTTTTTTACAAGGCCTGCTGATATCATCCACTATAACAGCACTGGCTGTCACTCTCATAACAGATAAGCTTTGTCGTGAATGCGATAAGTACTTAGTGGTATATTGTACACTACTAAATAGATAAGGTCTAATCTTAATAAGGGCGTGTGTGCGTGTGCATGTCAGTGCGCAGTTATTATACAATTTAAGGCCCCCTGCTTACCTGTCAATCCCCCATTGGCCCCTTTTACAAGCCTTGCTAATGTCATCTACCTTAACAGCACTGGCTGTCACTCTCATAACAGATAAGCTTTGTGGCACATGTGATAAGTACTTAGTGCTATATTGTATGCTACTAGATAGGTAGGGGTTTTAATCTCAATAAGGACAACAGTGTGTGTGGGTGTGTGTGTGTGTGTGTGTGTGTGTGTGTGTGTGTGTGTGTGTGTGTGTGTGTGTGTGAATATATCCTCTTGCAGCAGTGTGTCTGTGTGCAATGGTTATATATTTTAAGGTCCTGTGCCTACCTGTCAACCCCCCATTGGCCTTCTTTACAAGGCCTGCTGATGTCATCCACCTTAACAGCACTGGCTGCCAATCTTATAACAAATAAGCTCCATGGCACATGCAATGAGTACTTAGTGCTATAATGTGCACAATACATAGGTAGGGGTTCTAATCTCAATAAGGGCAACTCTGTGAGTGTGTGTGTAAATGTATCCCTTTGCAGCAGTGTGCCTATCTGTATGTAATGGTTACACATTTAAAGGCCCTGTGAGCAGCTGCTGTCCCTAAATTGCCCACATCTACCTAGGCATAAATGCTATCCACAGCCACCTACATTTGTAGGTACAGAACACCCAGGTGACACATATCAAGAGTAACATGGCTTGTCACGGGGTATGCATGCAGGATTATGCTGTCCACCTCCATTGTCCCTGACACACTGCTCTACATGTATGCACCTAGGTAACCATGCACATATACAGCCATACATTGCTGATGTCATATTTCTACTTTGCTGCCATGCAATCCTGAGACGCTGTATTACTGCCAAGTCTTCACAGTATAGCCACTCAGACCCCTGAAACAGGAACATACAAAGTTCTGATAGATACCTGTCAGTCTGTAACACTGCTGACAATCTAACATCATGCAACAAAGGTAAAAACACTTTGATATGTACTCATGCCAGTCTACAGCACCAGTCATGGTGTAACACCACAGCATTACAAAATGTCATGTAATGTAGTATAATCACGCTGTGCATCAGACACATATTTGCATGTTCCTGCATCGATGATATGGATGGCAGGGATGTGGCACAGGTATCATCACATGCACAGGGTGTGGTGTGGGGATGTCAGAGGCCTAGGCTGTGCCAAACAGTTGACATCTTGTGTGTGAGTCAGGAAGGGGTGCTAGTCAGCTGGGCCATGGAGAGGTGTCGTGTGTGTCTGTTGGTGCCTGTATGTAACAGTGACATTTGAGTGTATGCATGTACACAGTCAAGCCATGTGCTAGCACTACACATTTGTATGTTGGACAGCTGTGGACCATACATGGCAGAATGAACAGTTTACCATCTCCAGCCATAAACATGGGAACTGATTCTGCCAGGAGTGGCTCTGGAACCACCATGCCCAGGGTCAGATGCGGTACTAGTCACTGATGGTGACTGATGTCTGCTGGGCCCGTGTCCCTCACAGGACCACCCAGGACCACATGCTCATGGCCTGCCGCATCATGGTGTGGGTAGCACCCTCCCTTCTGTAGTGCTGGAGGTACTGCCACTATGTGAGCGCGAGTGTGCATGGCCATGTGGACTCAGCAGATGTTGTTGCTGACCTATGGCCATGTGTCTGATGCCCTACTTCCACCACATGTTCTAGCACAGACAATGTGAGGTCAAGGACTGACAATGTCTCACCCCACTGTCTGCCCACTACATCAGTGAAATGATGCATGGCATCACCAATGTGTTGGAGAGAGTCACATATGTCAGACAGTGATGCATCCATGATCCTGAGCATCTGTCTGGTGTTGTATTCAGAACATACCTGTGCCTCCATGATGGACCAAAACATGCATCGAGTGACCTGTGATGTGACACATGTGACAGGTGGTGGATGGGCAGCAGTCCTTCTTTGAGCACACCTGTCAATCTGCCTGTGTGGGACCTTGCCAGCTCTATGGCTATGGCTAGTGTTTACACTCACTGATGCTATAGTTGCTACACTCTCCTGTTTGATGCCCCCACATTAAGACTGTCTGATATCTGCGGTCACAGGGGACTGGGTATGTGTGGGCATACTGACAGTGTGTGAGGACAATGGGAAAGGGAGTGGAATGACAGTCCATGGGACAGATTCAGCCCTCAACAACCCCTCCTGTGCCTCACTATGGCCACCGTCATCATCAGAGTCTGATGAGACACTGACATCAGGTTGTGAGGAGGACACACTCCAACCTCCATGATCACCTGTGAGGAGGAAGACAAAATAAGTACATTACTACCTGCACTCTTATGTATGGTAATCCACACACATAATAATACAGGTGAGGAGCCACAACTGCGTTGCACATACCAGTGTTATTTCCAATCCCATGCACAACACACAAGCAGGCTATAACAAACACAGACAAGACAGGCCCTTTATAACATGCACTGCAGCTACTTCTGGTTAATGTTGACAGTACTATACACCTGTGAGATAAGCAATATGTCAGTGAATGTGATAGACCTACACCTAAAACAGAGTGCACCCAGCTTGAGCATACTATGCCAGTTCTAGTGTCACTGCCTCAGGTATGTACCATCTCCATATTGTGTGTGAACAGGCATCTGTGAGTGATTGCCTCCTGTATAGCAGACTGAATAGACCTCCTCAAAAATAAGTTCATATGTGTTACTGCTCCTGCAAATACACAACTGTGATTACCCATTCAAAGCACTTCAGTTAACTCCTCTGACATTTAACATACAAGTATTGTACTCTGACTAAGCATAACAGCTGTGCCTAGGCCAAAATGTCAGCCGTTAACATATATAGGGTATGTATAATCCATACAACAAAAGTAGCACACTTACCAGTTGCAAAACCTTGGACACTAGCTACACCTGACGTGCCTATGGAAATGTGCAGGAGATGTATTGTCAGCAATAACAAATGTGGTATTGTTACAGGGTAATATGTGCGTATATCAACATATACAGTAGCTAATGTGATACTGCCTACATTCCTGACATTTTGAGTATGTGTGCACAACAGTGTGTTAAAACCAAACCAGCCCCCAATGCAGATACACCTGACACCCATGTACTGATATGTAGAGGCTGCGACAATGGCTGATACAGTATTACAGTGATGAACACAGGAAGCTTAGCTGGATGCTCCTCTGCTGTGGATGCTGTGGCACCCACCTCCATGATGTATGGGGTGATGGATGCTTGGGAGCTGGTGGTTGTTCCCAGGTTTGCCAGGAATTCCTCTGTGGCTGAGAGTAGTTGTTCTGCTGCAGGCCTTCCACTGGTGGCAGCATGGTCCCTGGTCACAGCAGCAGCCCTTTGCCATGCAGCATTGACCATATCTGTGGCCTAGTGTCAGACATGCTTGTAGGTTCTGTCTTGTAGCACTACATTGTTGACTGCTGTGACAAGGTCAGCCTATAGTGCTGCACGTTGGTCATGACTGTGGTGAATCCTGGGCCGTAGAATGTTGTGATGCAGTCTGAGGCCATCCAGGATGACATTATTTTCAGCCTCTGAAAATGGTGGGTGCCTCCTTCTATACATCCTTTCTGAAAGACAACAAGATGAGGAATATATCAGAGGACCAGATATGCTGATATCCACTATGTACAGACCCTGTACATCCAAATAGCCTGGCACTGTCCACTGCTACCTCCCACACCATACCCCCAGTCTATCAACACACTATGTATGTTGCTATCACCAACATAATAGCAATACCGGTTATGCCCCTGTGTGCTGTGACAGAGAGTTCTGTATGTCTCCACACCCATCAATGCCATCTACTCTGGTGTGTCCCCTGTGGGTAAAGTCCCACTACTATGCCACACAGCCACTGTCAGACACATGGGTATGTGTTATTACATCACTGTGCCACAATGACAGACAGCAATGCAAATCTGCTGTAGTCTATTCTCCTTGTAGGTGTCATACCCCTCCAGTACACAGATGTTTGCCAAATGTGTATGTGTGCCTGATGTATGTGGTCCTTTTGGATGTCTGGCAGGCAGTTGGACAGTAACTGACAGTTGTTCCCAGAATGTGGGGAATCTGGCTGTCACATGCCAGAACCCTCAGAAAACAGTTATGCTACAGTAATATCTGTCACTCTATTCATACTCTTAATTTGTATGACCAATATGTACACTCTCTTGCTGAGGTTTGGCCTGTCTTCCCCCAGTAATACTGGCTCTGACCTGACTTCTTGCTGTAGGGGGCTTCCAGATATGTTAGCAACAGCTCTCAAGCAATGACATGCGAATGTCAATGAAACTGTGACCTAGCCAGAGTACATCAGGGACAGTCATGGACACCTTTACAATGTCTGACCTATTCCTGTGTGACATTCACAGACTGAGAGGTGTTGAATGACAGTGCATCATGTGATATGACAGCTGTGTCCACCCTCAGTTACTGACAATATTTCTACCACATAATCCAGTAGAAGTTGTACAGGAACCAACAATTGTAGGAGGGAGTGAGAGGGCCACAGCTGTGATGTAATTCACAGCAGGCACAGTTGAGAGGCATGCCTGTAGCTGTTAAACAGCAGAATATAAACTACATGTCATTCCCAGAGATGTACTAGAGGCCTACTGTTGTAACCACTATTCCCCATAACTGCATCCACCCATCTGCATCCCATTATATGGGACTTGTATTCCATACCTGGTAGAGTAATTTAATCCTTTTTTGAAGAAATCCTGAAGAACAATGCTTGGTAAATCACAGTCTGTCTTGGGATGGCAGGTTACAGGCCTGTTTCCCATAGGCAGTTGCTTGCCTTTTGTAGGTAATGCTAAGTAACAGGTAATTGCCTGTGCAACAATCCGTGGCTCAGACTTGCTACCTGTATCCAGAACAGCTGGGTTGCACTTTCATTAGCCAATGACATAGCACAATAGTGCACTATTTAAGGGCTTCACGTAGGCCTTAGCCCCTTTCTTAGTCTGTGAGATGGACATTAATGAGGTGTGGAGTCTACAGCATTGCACAGGGTAGGTACTAATACTGTCCACTGTTAAGATTTATGAGATTTGTCCACAGTTTTGCATGCTATGCTAGGCCATTGTCAATTGACTTTATGATTATCTGGCAGTTCAGTGTTCAACACTGTGGATTGAGGTCAGAAAGGGGGAAGAGTCATGTGGGTGTCAGACATCATACCCATCAGAATATGCATGCTGCTGCAGCAGCTGATGGTCTGTCAGCTCTGTATGTTTGTAGGGGCAGACTTTGACACATGTCCCTGATACTTGACTTTTGACCCCCACCCTTTTATGTATGGGTGTGGGTGGATCCCTTGTTCTAAGGGTTGTGAGGTATGGTAGGTCTGTAGCAGGTAGCATAACATACAGCTACATATATTGCACCCTGCAGCTGCTGCTTTTTGCCTAGGACTCATAGTGGGGAATGTCAACACATTGGAAGGCAGCAAGCTGTATGTGTCACTGAGGGAGCAATGTCAACTCTGTCTTCACAGCAAAGCCAGGGTGAAGGCACCCATAACAGTCCAGTCATGTGCCTAGGGTACATCTGTAATGTAACAGTGCCAATCAGAGATTAGTAGGCAACATATAGGTAGGCTATACAAACGTGCAGTGTGTCCATACCTACAGTCATTTGACTTGTTAACATGTGTAGCAGTTAATTCAGTAGCAGCAACCTGTTTTGGTTAAAATTGCATGACTCAGTCATTACTTGCTGTATTGACAAGAATGTAATTGGAGTGCAACACACTGGATTCAAACCCAGGACTGTGGGTGGCAAAATGTACTGTATGTGTGGCATTTAACAGCCAGAACTACAGAGTCACAGCTATCGTAAGTGTATTTGCAAGATATATGTCCATGCATATAGTCTGTGACACAGGAATTGCATCAGAATGTGTTTTCTGATGGGTATGAAGTATGACACTCAAATGTATGTCATGTTTTTCTAACCTCAATCTTTAATGATGTACTCTAGCAGACAGATATGTTTTGTGAAATCGTGCCAAAACTAGGGGGCACAACTGTGGACATTCTGCAGCAGTCTGTACAGTTGACAGCTATAGCTGCTATTCCAGGCCTCACATATATCCATTAATATTAATTTGGCTGTGTACTAGTGTAGAGTCTGCATCACAGTCCCAAGTACACTGCCAATTCCCTCATTATATGTACTTGCAGTGTGTCAGTGTCAATCAGGATATATGGGTGGAAACACCTGTTGTAACGCAGAGCTGAGTTGCCTAGTGGACTAAAGCACTGTGTTGTAATTGCCAGAGGCCTGGGTTTGAGATGTGCAGGTGTGATTACTTTGAAGATGTGCCTAACACTGTCAAAAACACATAAGATGATTAAGGTGGGCTTGTATGGCATGCTGCACTGCTTAAACCTACACTAATTATAAAAAAGGGAGAAGGGGTGATAGGAAAGTGATGAATTGGGGGAAAACATACTGAAAGGCAAGTAAGGATATGTAGGAAAGGACCATAGCTCTCCATTTCTTCTACAGCAACAGCTGTGCAGGTTGCACAGAATGTGGAGCCTCACACCCCAGAGAGAGGGCTGAGGGCAACATAACTGTGTTTATTAATTCATGTAATAATTCATTGTCTCCAGTGAATGCAGGTGTAAAATGGAGAGCTATGTATGGGGCAATATTTTATTTTGGGATATGTCCCCATTTTTAAGGTGAGAGTGGAACGTTGGAGAAGGGATATAGGTACATGTAGGGAGGTAAGTTGGGTAGGAGCGGTTGCATTTGCAGTCAGACAAGACAGACAAGACAGCATACAAGGGCGGTTTGTGACACATGAGGGGGGTAAGCAACTTGGATGGGGAGGATGTTGTGGAATCAGAGAGGAGCCATGTGCCCTAAGATGGCAGCAGTGTGACTGAGCTCCCCACCCATTGGCAATCAATACTGCTCATTCACTACCCCAAAGATGGCTGTGTTGGAGGCTGGGTGCCAGGGCCACTTTGTCCCTCCAGGTTGGCCAGTCTGCCTTTAATCCAGCACAGGCATTTCTCATAACCTTGATGCACTATCCTGTGTACCATCACCGGTAGCTCTTTCTGGGTGACAACCCTCCTCCATCCCTGCTACCCGGGGGGGGTGGACCCCATCTCCTGAGGTGGTTCCACCCATAGGTAGTGCAGGGCCAGTGGAAGGGACACCACCATCTTGGGTCCCAGATGTGCTGGGACCCGGTGCCACAGCTGGCTGAGGTAGCATAGGTGGATTGCCAGGATCCGGCTTACCCAGTCGAGCTGGTTTTGAGGTATTTTAATATGCATAGGTTAGTAATGAACACAAAACCATTTTGTTAGTTATAATACCATGCCAGAACATTGCAAATAACCCAGTAACATAACATTGCATAGTATGGATGGTGCAGTGGTGCAGTGGTAGCATTGTCTCCTCACAGCAAGAAGTTCTCCGGTTTGATTCTTGTCTGGGGTGCCTTCTGTGCGGAGTCTGCATGTCCTCTCTGTGCTCATGTGGGTTTCCTCCCACGTTACAAAGACATGCATCTGGAGTGTTTCTCCCCAGGCCTCTGCTGAAAACTGGCTGCATTCCAAGTCGGATTTTCCCAGTAAACAAATGTTAAATAAAAATAAAATAAAATATATGGAACTCAACAATAAGTGAGATAGTCAGTATAGTAACAACACGCCAGTAACAGTTACAGCATAAGGCCAATAATATAGGTAATTCAACAAGTTATGTTAGTATGCAACCATTGTATTCTATAACAATAACAACACAAGGCCCAACATAACATTTAGAGAGCAACATTTGTTACTAGTAAACCTTAACCGATGTATAACAATAATAAATTATGATGAAGATAAGGGGTGGGGGAAAGAGTAATACAGTCCATTAGTACCAGTATAGGCTATAGAATTTGCAACAATACTGTTAATTACTCTACATGTCTGCCCTCCCTTTATGTATAACAGTGCCTTATAGTTGTTGTAGCATGTACATATCAATCAAGCTATCTACATGAGACAGTATGGGACAAGCTGTAACACCAATAGGTACACAACTACAGAAGATTATTACATGTCAGGTGGACCTATATGACTACCAAGGTGTACTGTGGACTGATGTAGTGTGCCTGTGCTATTGACATAATCATGCCGATGATAGATCTATGACAGAGGGATTAAGTGACAGTGATTACAGTCCATGACAGTGTGACACTTGAGAGATATGTATCATGCACAGTACAGAGAGTAAACAACTATCATGCTGTCCTTGGCAGGCATGGGGTTAGACTGTCAGCAAACATACACAGACACAACAGGCACAAAGCCGTACCAAGATTACACATTTTATTTATCGTATTAACTTTTATTAGTACTGTACTCACTGCCTTTATTTTCTGAAGCCTTATCACATTCCTGGGCAATGCTGTTAACACTTTGTTACATCTGATCACACAAATTATTAACCCATAGTTAGGCCTACTGCACCCATTTACCTGTAATTCCTGTGGGGAGAACATCTGTTAACACTACATAACTGATTCAATAATATTTCGTAGTACTTGACACTCGATTCAAACCCTGGTCTGTGTGTGACTAAATGTACATCAGACCTAGCATTTCCCAAATTGAGCTACTGAGCCACTGCTGTGTATTGATTGACTGATATTTTCCTAGCGCTCACCTGGAAACACAATATGACCTGGTAATAGAAGTAGAGTGGTATACAAGACTGCAGTGACACTTTCACAGACGTGCATGTGATTCATGCATGACAGAGATACTAGGTGAATGGTACATTAATACACAGAATGCAGGTGTAGACAATAAACCCATAGTGGGTGGAAATCTGTGATGTGTACAAATTATACTGGAGTACTGGGTTGGCTACCTGACCCATATACAGTTGCAGATGGTATATTTGCAGTCTACAGCTATTACGTTTCATACTTGCCTGCAGCACCGTACCTCAGAGCAGGAATGCATGTAGCTGAAATGCAATGATTACCATCAGACAATCCTGATATACACAATATACTTTGGGTGATCCTGGTAGTGCTTCAGATCTTAGTGCAGAACAAATATCATAATGCATATATCTTGTAGTACAGCTCTAAATCTACACTTTCGCAGAACACTCTTTCTTAGCTAAACTTGAGTCACTTAGTGGTATTCTTTGTGTTTTCAGTTTAGAGCAGATGTAATACTCAATTTCATGAACAACAGCCCAAAATATACACATATTGCACAACACAGCTTTATTAGGGGTGCATGCAGTTATTATTATATTTTCAGGTCTTTAGTGTAGAAAAGCTCATATAATGCAAGTGTTGCAATACACTGTAATTCCACAATTAATGCAGTAGAAACTTTATTTGCTTAACATTATCAGGTTTTATGCTTTCATCTTTATTGAACTCTACATGGCATTACTTATTTCAGTACAGATATATGAACACATTAATTGCAGTACAATCAAAACTGTACATACCTAATGGCAGTTGACAATTTACTCTTTCTTGCTTATATGAGTATAGATTGCAAGATACATCTGTACTCACCACAATCATGGTGCAACCTGGCCAGGTGCCCTGCATGGGCCTCTAGGTTGTGAGCTCTCTACTCCACAGCTGTAGGGAGAGAAGCACACAATAATGCATACCTGTTTATCATACATTCAGATTAGGTATTGCTAAAACAACGCTAACAGTACTTACAAACTTGTGGGGGATTCCCATCCTGAGCATCCTGGACTGAGGTGTCCAGAAGTCCCTCTTCCATTACTTCAGATCATCATAATGGTGATGGACCTGCTCACCTGTGCAGGGGATACCTGTTGCACTGGTGAGATCGTGTGCCAGCCGGTCCCAGGCTTCTGACTTGTACTCTGATCCTTGGCACTGGCCCTGCAGCAACTGGACTTCATGGTATTTCACAAGGAGCCCAACAATGACCCTGGACTCCAGAGTGCCTCACTGCTGTGCCAGGAAGTGTGCACCCTCTTCAACACCTGCCATTGTTCCTGCCAATTTCAGACTCCAACTGGTTCTGCTCTATTCCCATTTGCTGCACTTAAATACGCCTGTTTTCCCACCCTTCACCTCCATCGGGCAATTTTTAAATAAGCCTGCTTTCCCACCCTTCACCTCCATCGGGCAATTTTTAAATATGCGGCGCATCGCTTAGCACCACACAAACCCACTGAGCTCAGATGAGCAGTGCTTAAACTGGCTATGCTCAGCAATGCTTAGTGGTGCAATAACCAACTTAGCTGTGCTGCTCAATGCTTAAACTGGCATTGCTTAGCAGTGCTTTGTACCACTTAGTGCGCAAACCAGCTAAGCAGTGCTAAAACATTCCTTGTTTAAGCAGTGCTTGGCAAGGCTTAGCTGTGTTTAGCAGAGCTTAGCTGACTGCAGCAAAGCAAGATTTAAAAATACTTCTCATAATGTGTACTTGTAAAATAACTGCTTAACAACCTGTCTGTGTATTCAAACCCTGCACCTACAGGACATATGTCTGTCACTCTAATCATTAAGCTATGTGGACATGTGGAATGCTGCTATACTTTTATATGTACCTCTCCACTACGTTTAAGCACTGCTGAGCACTTCAGCATGCCACACAAATCCACTCAGTTATGTTTAAAACGTTATCTTTACATTCATAATTAAATGTATCTGGTTTCTGTTTTTAGATGTCTGGCACATGTCCATTGCTGTGCACCACACAGTGCAAACATAAAAAAATAAGAAAAGAATTAATTAAAACTTTATTACATATGCATACATTGAAATCTGGCACTTTGACAGTGCAGAGGGTGTGTTACTCATCTCTGGACACATTAACACACTCCCTGCACTGATTCAGTAACCATGTTACATGGCTGTCCCTCAGTAATGTGCCTTCATTAATATGCATGGCACACTACTGAGGGGGTACCACATACACAGACACAGTACCTTCTGTGTAGGCTTTACACTATGCCTACATGGATTTTATTAAATCCCCAGGTAGATCTTTATTTAGATCTGTTTCTAAATTTTTTTCACTCAGACTTCAGTCACTGTGAGGGGGATCCCACTGGATTTTGGGACTCATGACATCTATGATTCTCACGATACCCTTGGCAAGACTCCAAATGAGAAAGATACAATGGTGTCTGAAATATTGTTGGTCCCAGCATTAACACACTTTATCTTTTCAGATCCTAGTACTGGGGTTTGTCAGAAGAGAAATCACTTGGTTTAGACAATAGATATCCTTAAATCAAAGGTCTCACATTCTGCCTCCCTGCCCCAAAGTAGTCAGTCACCACAGATGCTTCAGACTTTGCTTGGGGTGCAGTTTCAGGTGAGATAAAAGTGCAGGGGATGTGGGACATCAAGGACAGATTCAAGCACATAAATATCAAGGAGATGCTTACCTTGATTAAGGCACACAATTCTCTGAACCATCTTTAGTCTCTGGGACCTCTTCAAGTGGTTACAGACAATACCACAATGATGTGGCATGTCACCAGGCAAGGGAGAATCAGGTCATATCCTCAGATTAACCATGTTAGCTTGGGATATAACTTCACAGCACAGCCTCTGTTTCTACAGGCAGCCTATATTCCATCAGATTGTGTGGCAGACAAACGGACCAAGACCAGGGCAGAGCCTCATGAATGGAAACAATATTCAGTGGTCTTCTAAGATTTGATCCATCTGTAGGGAGTTCCGCAAGTAGACCTCTTTGTCTTCTCTCTGAACAGTCAACTGGCAAATTATTTTCCAAGACTCCATGCAAAAAGGCCTGGAAGACATATGCCTTTTCTTTACTTTGGACAGGAATGCTCCTTTATGCGTTTCCACCCTTTCCACTAACATTGAGCATACATATGAAGATGCAGAAGGAATCCTCCAAGATCATTGTGGTGACTCCCTTCTGCCCGAGGCAACTATGGTTCTCACTTCTTTTTGAAATGGCCAGGGGCAATTACCACAAGCTTCCTCACAGAATGGAACTACTCACACAAGAACAGGGGTGTCTGATGCACCTTGAAATCAATAATCTTCAACTGATTGCCTGGATGATAGGGTCATAATTCCCTTTAGGCAACTATTTTCTGAGGGCATACAGAGGTATAAATGAAGGAAAGAAAGCCTGCTATTAGAAAAGGTTTTCTAGTTGGTGCCAACAACATATCTAGCACACACTCAGGGCTAGTTGTTTTCTGGTTTTACAATATTTTTGTAAGTTACTATCCTATAGCCTTTCTTATTCCTTTATCAAGGTTCATTTATCAGCAGTTCCAGCATGTCTGTCCATGGTTCTTCCTCTTTCATGACAGTCACATGTAAAAATGTTTCTGAAAGGGGTTTTACATAAGATGCCTCCAAGTAAACTGCTAGCCCCTCCTTGGGATCCTAATTTTGTATTAGAGAAACTAACACTTGCTCCATTTGAATGAGCTGATCTGGTTAACGTGAGGTTCTTTACACGAAAAACAATTGTATTGATTGCTCTGACCTCTGCAAGAATGGTATCTGTGTTGCACACTCTTATAGTGAGTCAACAACCCTACCTCATTTTCCACAAGAACATGGTTTCTTTGAGAACTAATCTTTCTTTTATGCCTAAAGTGGTATCTGAGTTTACTTTGTCAAACTATCTATCTCCTGTTTTCTTTTCTGTACCTGAAAATGAGGGAGAAATGATACTCTCTACCTTGGATGTCCATAGACAACTCAGGTACTATCATGACATAATTAAATCTTTCAGATCATTGGATCAATTGTTCATTTCTTGTGAAGGTATGAAGAAATAGCAACCAGTGTCAACACAGATTATTTCCAAATGGTTGTCTGAGGTTATTATCTTTTGTTATACTCATCATGACACATCTGTTCAAAGCAGGGTCGAGTCCCTCTCCACAAGGACCCTAGCTTCTTCTATGGCTTTTTGGAAAGGGTTAACTTTTAGAACTATCTGAGAAGCTGCTGCTTGGTCTTCTGTACATACTTTTATAAAGTACTATAAGCTGGATTCCTTCTCTAGATCTAGCTCATGCTTTGCTAAGATCATTTTCCAGGGGATCCTGGACCTTACTCCTTCCATCTTCCAAGTATAGTTAGCTATGGTAATCTACTCATATAGCTAAGGCTACTGCATCAGTGATCAATGTGAAGAACATAGTGCAGTTGTATAAGCTGAACTCACCATAAAAGTAGGTGTTTGAATGATCATTGCTGCAGCAGCTGCTCCCTTCCTCCATCCCCATTTTTTATATGTTTTTTATGCCAGGGTGTGGACATTTATTTTTTGTTATTCCTAGCCTTGTATTTCAGGGCTCAGCCTCCCTCTCACTGAAGGGCTTCATGCTCAACCTTGTCTTTTAGTCAGATCAGTTCAAACTGCTTGACAGTTTTGGTGTATTGAATGTTCCCTGAAGCTTTGGAAGCTTGCTAGCCATTATATCCTTGGCAAGATATAACCCATAAAGCTAAGGCTACTGCAGCAATGATCATTTGAACATCGACTGTTCATCTACTGTTATGGCTAGTTCATCTGCAGTAATTGTAGTTTATAAAAATATTATTTCAAGTGTTGAAGGAGTGAGGACTAATGAAAGAGCAAATGGAATTGAAATTTGGCAATAAAAGTGACATGCAAAGGCAGCTACAATTAAGGCAATATTTGTCAAAAACCACAAATAAGTGCAATTGTCAGAATACCCACAAATCAAAAAACAAATACAAATGTGAGAGCTGCCAAAAGCACTAAGCTGGTTCTGCACAGTACAAGCAATTAAGCACATAGTAACAGTAAATCAATTCAAATTAATAAGAAAAACAATACTTACTTACCCAGTATAACATCTGATTAAAAATGGCTGTTGTAAGTAAATTGAAGACCGGCAAGTTTGTCCCCAGCACATATGTACCCAGCTAGAGAGACCCCAAAAATCTAACAAATACATAATAAAAACATAAAGAACTGAAATACAATAAATATGTAAAAAATAACAAAATAAAATATCTCTGGTAAAATCCCACCTGCATAATGAAAGAGCTGCCAGCATATGCTACCCCCCCACTCTCTCTCTCTCTATATATATATATATATATATATATATATATATATTAGCTTTGATATATATATATATATATATATATATATATATATATATATATAAAGAGAGAGAAAGAGAAACATAGTGATGTATTCCATGTGATCAAATGTTTTTATGTCGACAAAGTAAATAAATAAATAAAAAGTGTGAATCACAAAATAGCAACCACGATGAATGTGAGAAAAACATCCTACCCTCCTTTAGGAAATATTTTAAAGACCATTCCAGAGTTTTCACTCTTTTTGTTTCACTGTTTTTGGTCTTTTTCATCAGTATTTTGTGTGTTGACTAAAAATTGTTTGGTATTTCTGAATAGAATCATATGTACACACACACACACACACACACACACACACACACACACACACACACACACACACACACACACACACACACACACAGATAAATCAAGTCAAAACAAAATGCATTGATAGAATGCATCTTATCAATATACACTTAGAAAAAAAAAACAAAACTAAGGATGTGGCACACAACAAAACAACTTTATTTATCAGTGAGCACTTTAATCTCTCTTTGTCAGACATGTATAAGTTAACATCAGCAGCTATTATATAAGAACATAGAGGATACATTAACATTTAACTTTAATTCTGGCAGTACAGTATGCGTAGCTAAATGACAGGAATGGACAGCATTTTAAGTAGGAAAAATAGCAGGAAATGCTCCTTAAGGATCATGGACCATTTACATTTTATT
The DNA here is from genome assembly GCF_019279795.1 of Protopterus annectens. Taxonomy (NCBI): domain Eukaryota; kingdom Metazoa; phylum Chordata; order Ceratodontiformes; family Protopteridae; genus Protopterus; species Protopterus annectens. Next base: position 907,281,031 of record NC_056732.1, read on the forward strand.
AAGATACATGGCAATGAATAAGCCTTATTTAGAAGCACTGATAACTAATAAAAGGGCAGACAATATGGAAATTTGGCACAGAAATTATACACAAATGCAACTACAGTTAGGACCATATTTATCTTCAAGACTAAAGGAGAAATGCAGTAAAGCCTACATGATTTTTTTTTGTGTATACATTGTGGCGCGATGCATACATGAGTGTGAACATTTTTAGATTCAATAAATATCGCTTAGTGTTGAGCAAGCATGTGCAAACAGGGAAAATTCTCTGCAATGCAAATTTCCACAAAAGGAGGTGAATCTTATGCAGATTAGACAGGTGGAGTGATCCAACAAGCTGAAAGGCATCTGTATAGACTCTGTGTTCATAGTGTATGCAGAAAATACAGGAGTCTACATGGACAGAAAGGGATGTAGAAGTCCCCAAATATGGACATAACTCCCCTGAAGATGTTAGCTCACATACATAATTATGCAAAACATACATTATGGATGTCTGAAAAAGGAAGGGAATATGTAAATCTAATATTTTTTTAAAAATATTTTTTGCATGTTTGCACTATGAACTGCTTTGCGCAAACATGGTTACCAGAAAAATAAAACAAAAAAATTATAAAATAACATTGATAATGTAGTTTACAAAAATGTACTGTAGGACCCTGTGTCAGGTCTGTACAATGGTACAATCGTGTTGTTACCCAGCTTACAAAGCTAAGGACCATGTAGTTTCCAGGCTGTCAGCACAAATATCTATGCAAATGATATGCATTTGTTGAATCGCTAAAAGAAGCAACTGTATCCGCATATCCACTTTGTGTAGGTTCCTACACGGTGTTGATATTCCCAATGGAGGTGGATGACATCATGGGGGTGTGTCCTGTTACTTTTAGGATTTTTAGTGCTCAGCGTACATGTTTGCACAGTGCACTGCATAGCTAAGCATGTTTACATGAACAGACCACCCAAGTGACAGTGATGACATAGACATCTATTAATTAAAACCGGATATATTCAATTAATAACAAAAACTTTTGTATAAGGTATGCTGTGCGATGCAGCGCAAGTGCTACATTGCACAATGGAGTAGGGCCTTTAAATCATGGCAATTACATCTTAGGCAGGTGAACTGCATCATAATTAGCCAAGCCCACATGGTGTATCTACAGCAGAACTATATAAAGTATACATACAACCTACATTCTGATTATACCTCAGTACTCTGAACCATCAGAGTAGAGACTTGGCAATTTTAACTGAGATAATGCTAGGGGCTGCTGCAGCTATTCTACATCTGTATGTGCTAGAGGCTGAAGTCAATGATGCTGGTGCTGCTGACAATAGACCTCGGCCGAGAAGGAGAACAGTGTTCAGGCTCAGGGTACCCTTCCAGGAGCTACATAAGCTGGAGATTGTAGAGCGCTACAGGGTGGACAGGGACATATTACAAGAGCTCAGTGAGCTCTGCCCCACTCAACTCACAGCCAGAGCTAATGGAGGGGAACCCATCACAGTGGAAACTAAGTTATGTGTAGCCCATAGGATACTAGCTATAGGTACTTTTCAAAGATCAAATTAGGACATTATGGGAGTGCCACAGCCATCTGCATCCAGGATACTCCACCAATTTCTGGATGCTATGCTCCCACATGCCAGTGAGCAAATATATTTTCCCCTTGACTCTCAGGTGAGAGCCAGCAGTATGCAACACTTCTGCCATGTAGTACACTACTCGAAAGTACTGGGTGCCATAGATTGCACTCATGTACACATCAAGGCACTACCTGGTGAGCAGGGTAAAATCTACATTAGTAAACAACAAAATAACTAAAATAAATTATAAATCAAACCAACAAGTCCCGGCCTTATTGTTGGTTTGATTTAGAATCTACATTAACTGCAAGGGAAACCACTTCATCAGCTGTCAAGTTGTGTGCAATGCCCAGGGGAGTATCATGAATGTGTGTGCTGGTAACCCTGGCAGTTATCACAACTCCCATATCTGGCACACATGACAGCTGTACTGGATGTTTGCTAGGAGGGACATCCCACAAGGCCATTTACTGGGGGATGCTGGCTATGTCCTGGAACCATGGATGATGATACCTACCAGAAATGCACAAACACGCCCATAGAAGAATGCTATAATGAGCCACACACACAAACTAGGAACATTATAGAGCATGTGTTCAGGCTTCTGAAGTCATGGTTTTGGTGCCTCGATATATCTGGTGGAGCCCAGCAATATACATATATATTCACAGTATGTGTTATTTTACACAATCTGATCCTGTGGAAACAGCTGCAGCAGGATCAGCAAAGGGAAGGGATACACAACCCCCCACCAGTGCCTAGGTCACCACAGCCACAGTCACAGGAGGACTCGGAGGAGGAACCCCTTGCTGATGTCCCTGTAGGCAGACGCAGGTGCACTTGGTATGTTCTGGCTTTTGCTAAGAGACAACACATGGCAAATTCACTGACAACCTAGGGACCTAGGGATTAACACCTTACTCCTACTCACATAGAGACATAAAACTGATGTCAGCCGAATGACACATCCTGTACCTATCCATATATTGGCTGTATACTGCTCACATCAGACAGAGACAGTCCTGAACTACAGTTGTGCCAACTGCTGCACTTGCAAAGTAAGTCCATAACCTACACAGTAGTATTGTGGATTATTATGTTATGTCATTGTAGCTATCTACCAGGTACATTATGCAGGCAACTATACTGGGCTATTTGGACAGATATCACATCCACATGGGACTACAGACACCCATTCCACTGACATGTCACCATTTGAATTCAGTAGGCCTCATGTCTGTGGTTTCTCCTGTATTCTATACCCTCAGATTCCAGTAAGTAGGATCTCGGCTTGTCACATATAGCTCCCACTTGACCAATTTGATCAAAGCCTTTCATTGTTTGCATCCTCACTGTCTCTACTTTTTTTAACAGATGAAGAAATCTACTTATTTTATCATAGCTAGACTTCAGGGAAGAATGCTTCTTAAAAAGTTGGGATTTGATTGTTCTGCTGCTTTTAGCATTAGGCACCAATAAACTAGAACTGATAGGCAAGTTTGTTCTGGTTTGCCTAGACAGAAGTCTCTGAGCAGGCGAGCCAAGGAGGTTGTCATGGGGTATATTTCTGAGATTGAGTAAATTCAAGAAAATATCAGTGTTGTCATGCTTTGATCTATCTAGTAATTGCTTTTGCTTTGCACTCTGTACTGCATATTCAGCAAGGTCATTTGACTGTGGATATTCAGGGCTGCTAGTAACATGGATAAAGTCCCACTCTTTAACAAATCTCTGAAACAATTGACTGGTAAACTGAGAACTATTTTCAGAGATAACTGTGTGGACTACCATGGATTGAGAAATGACGTTTCATCTTAGTAATAAGAGCACTAGGCATCAGGTTAGGTAGCAAATCAATCTCAAACCAGTTCAAATAAGAGTCTACCAACATTAAATAATGCTGTTTGTTCCACTCAACTATGTCATTTGCTACTGTTGACCAAGGTAGTTCAATAATTTGGCTTAGCTGAAGTTACTCTTTTTGTAAATGTGGCTTAGTACCGTTGCACACTGAACAAGAAGAAAGCACTTTATCCATGTCTTTTGCTAGAACTTGGGTGACTATGATGCAAAATCTGAATGTATTCATGTTGTAAGAAGTAGGAACAATAACTTTTGGACTTTTGAAAATGATACCATCTTCCATCAGGATCTCATCTCTGTATGGAAAGTAAAGCTGTACTTCTGGCAGTACATAGGATTGTTTTGACGGCCATCCTACATTGATGAATTGGTTAAGCTTTTGCAAAGCTGGATCAGTCTTTGTATATTCTCTCAGATTATCAAGTCTCATGGTAGAAAAATTGCACACTTCCATGACATCAGAGTCAAAATTCTCTGCATCAAAATGTCCCATGGTATTTCTGGGCAATCTGGATAAGGTATCAGCCAGATAAAGAAGTTACCCCTTTTTTTAGACCATTTTAAAATTATACTTTTGCAATTTGAGCATCATTCTTTGTAGTCTTGCTGGAGCAGAATGCATAGGCTTCTTTAAAATAGTGACTAGATGTTGATGGTCAGTTTCTGTCTGGATAGCTTGGCCATAAATATTATCATAGAACTTCAAACATGCGAACACAATTGCCAAACATGCATCTCAGTTTGGGTAAGAGTTCTAGATGCATAGGCAACATGTCTGCCTTTTTGAAGAATAGCTGCACCAAGACCAAACTTTGTAGCATCATAGGAAAGAACGACTGGTTTGTGGACATCATAGTATCTTAATGTAGGTGGGTTAGCAATTTGCTGTTTGAGGTTATCAAATGCTCTCTGGTGTTGTTCTAACCATGGCCATGCAACATTTTTGCATGTCAGCTCTTTTAAAGGCACTGATAATTCACTAAAGCCATGGATAAATTTGCCCAAATAGTTAACGATACCAAGAAAATGCTGTAAGGCTTGGACATTGTCTGGAGCTGGCATCTCAAGAATGGCTGCTTGTTTAGAAGGGTCTGGTTGTAAGCCTGTACTGGTAAATAAATGACCTACATAAGTAACTTCTGGTAGTCTGAACCTGCATTTCAGAGAATTGTGCTTTAGGTTTACTTCACGTGCTCTGTCCAGAACTTTTCTAAGTTTTCTGTCATGCTCTGCTTCACCATTACCTCCAACCAGTAAATCATCAACTGTTATTGCACACAGGTAGCCTGAAAAAATTTTCTCCATTGCACGCTGAACAACTTCACTGGAAGAATTTATTCCCAAAGACATCCTGAGGAATCTGTATCTACCAAATGGGGTACTGAATGTAGTCAACAGTGAAGATTTGTGATCAAGCATTATTTGCCAAAATGAACTCTTTGCATCTAAGACAGAAAAAACAGTGGCATTTAGCATAAGGGCAGCAATCTCCTCGACTGTATGCATAGGATGATGAGGTCTCCTTAGTGCCTTGTTCAAGTCTCTTTGGTCAATGGATATTCTGATTTCATCAGAATTTTTTTATGAGCAGCTATCATGGAAGACACCCACTCAGTTGTTTCTGTGACTGGACAAATCACACCTTGCGGCACCATTTTGTCTAACTGGACCTTGACTTTGTCCTGCATAGCTATTGGAAGTCTTCTTGCTGGTCTGACTACTGGACTGACCTCTGGGTCTACTTTCATGAAGTACACAACTGGAAGTTAGCTTGTCATCAAAAACATCAGCATACTCTGAGAAAATAGCATCAGTAAAGCTGGAAGTGGGACATGTGCTTATGTGATGGACTTCTTTGGGAAAAGAAAGCAGTTTCATTCTTAAACTGTCTCTGAGACCCAACAATGACTGCACAGGTCTTCAGACTACATAAAATTGCAAGCTGTAACTGTTCCCAGCAGAGTAGCATGAAAGCACTACTGAGTCTTTGGTTTGACTCTCTTCACCTCCATAAGCAACAAGCTTCTCACAATTTCCCAAATTAAGTTGCTCACCAGCCATCACTTTAGCAAATGTTTCTGCTGACATTACATTACACTTTGAACTAGTGTCTGCTTTGAGCTCCAGGGATTTGCCATTGATCAGGACAGTACAAAATAACTTCATTCTTTGCCAATAAATCTACTGCATTAACCTTTTCACCGACCACTGACACACCATCTACATAGAAAGTAGGGTTGCAACTCTATATGATCAACTTGCTTTTTTGAGTGACCTTTCTTAATAACTGAATGAGGCTTGCTTGATTTACAAACCTTTTGAAAATGGTTCCATTTTTTGCACTTGTGACATTGCTGACCAAATGCTAAGCACTTGTCTCTTTTAGAATCATGACTGGCACCACAATTACGACAATTAACAATAAGACTTGACTTGAGTTTTGCTGACTCACTCTTATACTGTACTGAGCATGCCCTTTTTACTGAGCTAGTCTTGGAACTTTCTAGAAAGCTTGAGTTTTGCTGACTTACTCTTACACTGTACTGAGCATGCCCTTTTTACTGAACTAGTCTTGGAACTTTCTAGAATGCTAAGAGGCCACCCAGGGGAACCTACAGGGATTGCATCTGCCATGTGCTTAGGCCTTTTTCTGCTTGCCACATGTTGCATGCTGTCTACGTTTGCTCTAGAGGCTGTTGAAATCATGCTCTTATCACTTGCAAGCATACTTGTGTACCTTTCTGTGAGCTCAGGGATTTGGCAAATCTATTTGGCTTTGCTTAACATTAAATCACTGTCATGAAGCAAAATCTTTCTCACTATTAACTATTACTATTACTATTATTAATTATTTCTCACTATTAGCACTATTAACACCACACACAAGCCTGTCCTTTATTAACTCATTTTGCAAGACACCAAATTTGCAAGTTTTGGCTTTATTTATCAAGTGAGTGATATAAGCTGAAAAAGTTTCACCTGACTTTTCGTCGCTTGTATAAAATAAGTGCCTCTCTAATGTAACATTTGTCTGGGGGTTGCATATTTCTCTACATTTATGTTTTAAGCACTCAGGGTCCTCCCTTGATTCAGCCTGTACGACAATATGGTGGTTTCCCCCTCTCCTGCATATACTTCTGGTGCATACACTAATTAACACTCTCTTTCAATGGCTTCTGACCCAGCTAAGTTAAGGAAAATGAATGCCTTTGTATGTGCACCTTTGTCAAAAAAAGCTGCTTGTCTGAAAATATCGTATTCCTGCTTGAATACTCACCAGTTCTCTGCTTTATTATGATCAAACACAAGTAGACTTGGTCTGTGAAATGCCTCTGCCATATCAACACACAATAGTGAAGGTGCTTGAAATTATGTACATACACACATAAATATATATATATATATATATATATATATATATATATATATATATATATATATATAATGCCAGAACCTTATGTTAATACTTGTAATTATGCCCAGTAGCACAACAAACTCTTTGAAATAACTCCAGTTTGCCAAATAAGTCTCTGTAGCACAAGAACACTTTGAAATCACTGTACTTTGTGGAACCACTCCTTATCAGTGTAATAAATACTTCAAAATAACTGTATTTTGCAAATAAATTGTAGACAGCAGAAAAACCTCAGAGTAAGAAACACTTTGAAATGAATGCACTTTGCAAATAAACTG